>NW_027675391.1:0-147500 GCF_965601325.2 Salmo salar
TGTGTGTGAGTGTGTTGCTGGTGTGTGTGTGTGTGTTGTCGGTGTGTGTGTGTGTGTGTTGTCGGTGTGTGTGTGTGTTGTCGGTGTGTGTGTGTGTTGTCGGTGTGTGTGTGTGTGTTGTCAGTGTGTGTGTGTGTGTGTTGTCGGTGTGTGTGTGTGTGTGTGTTGTCGGTGTGTGTGTGTGTGTGTTGTCGGTGTGTGTGTGTGTGTGTGTGTGTGTGTGTGTGTGTGTGTGTGTGTGTGTGTGTGTGTGTGTGTTGTCGGTGTGTGTGTGTTGTCGGTGTGTGTGTGTGTGTGTGTTGTCGGTGTGTGTGTGTGTGTCTTGTCAGTGTGTGTGTGTGTGTATTGTCGGTGTGTGTGTGTTTATGTGTTGTCGGTGTGTGTGTGTGTGTGTGTTGTCGGTGTGTGTGTGTGTTGTAGGTGTGTGTGTGTGTGTTGTCGGTGTGTGTGTGTGTTGTCGGTGTGTGTGTGTGTGTGTGTGTTGTCGGTGTGTGTGTGTGTGTGTGTGTTGTCAGTGTGTGTGTGTGTGTTGTCGGTGTGTGTGTGTGTGTGTGTGTGTTGTCGGTGTGTGTGTGTTGTCGGTGTGTGTGTGTGTTGTCGGTGTGTGTGTGTGTGTGTTGTCGGTGTGTGTGTGTGTGTGTTGTCAGTGTGTGTGTGTGTGTTGTCGGTGTGTGTGTGTGTGTGTTGTCGGTGTGTGTGTGTGTGTTGTCGGTGTGTGTGTGTGTGTTGTCGGTGTGTGTGTGTGTGTGTTGTCGGTATGTGTGTTGCTGGAGTGTGCGTGGGTGTGTTGTCGGTGTGTGTGTGTGTTGTCGGTGTGTGTGTGTGTGTTGTCGGTGTGTGTGTGTGTGTTGTCGGTGTGTGTGTGTGTGTTGTGGGTGTGTGTGTTTGTGTTGTCGGTGTGTGTGTGTGTGTGTGTTGTCGGTGTGTTTGTGTGTGTGTGTTGTTGGTATGTGTGTGTGTGTGTTGTCGGTGTGTGTGTGTGTGTTGTGTGTGTGTGTGTGTGTTGTCGGTGTGTGTGTGTGTGTGTGTTGTCGGTGTGTGTGTGTGTGTTGTCGGTGTGTGTGTGTGTGTGTTGTCGGTGTGTGTGTGTGTTGTCGCTGTGTGTGTGTGTGTTGTCGGTGTGTGTGTGTTGTCGGTGTGTGTGTGTGTGTGTGTGTGTGTGTTGTCGGTGTGTGTTTGTTGTCGGTGTGTGTGTGTGTGTGTTGTCGGTGTGTGTGTGTGTGTGTTGTCGGTGTGTGTGTGTGTGTGTTGTCAGTGTGTGTGTGTGTGTTGTCGGTGTGTGTGTGTGTGTGTTGTCGGTGTGTGTGTGTGTGTGTGTTGTCGGTGTGTGTGTGTGTGTTGTGTGTGTGTGTGTTGTCAGTGTGTGTGTGTGTGTTGTCGGTGTGTGTGTGTGTGTGTGTGTGTGTTGTCGGTGTGTGTGTGTTGTCGGTGTGTGTGTGTGTGTTGTCGGTGTGTGTGTGTGTGTGTTGTCGGTGTGTGTGTGTGTGTGTTGTCAGTGTGTGTGTGTGTGTTGTCGGTGTGTGTGTGTGTTGTCGGTGTGTGTGTGTGTTGTCGGTGTGTGTGTGTGTGTGTTGTCGGTGTGTGTGTGTGTGTTGTGGGTGTGTGTGTTTGTGTTGTCGGTGTGTGTGTGTGTGTGTGTTGTCGGTGTGTTTGTGTGTGTGTGTTGTCGGTGTGTGTGTGTGTGTTGTCGGTGTGTGTGTGTGTGTGTGTCTGTGTTGTCGGTGTGTGTGTCAGTGTGTGTTGTTGGTGTGTGTGTGTGTGTGTGTTGTCGGTGTGTGTGTGTGTGTGTTGTCGGTGTGTGTGTGTGTGTGTTGTGTGTGTGTGTGTTGTCGGTGTGTGTGTGTGTGTTGTCGGTGTGTGTGTGTGTTGTCGGAGTGTGTGTGTGTGTGTTGTCGGTGTGTGTGTGTGTGTTGTCAGTGTGTGTGTGTGTGTTATCGGTGTGTGTGAGTGTTTGTGTGTGTGTTGTCGGTGTGTGTGTGTGTCTGTGTTGTCGGTGTGTGTGTGTGTGTTGTCGGTGTGTGTGTGTGTTGTCGGTGTGTGTGAGTGTGTTGCTGGTGTGTGTGTGTGTGTTGTCGGTGTGTGTGTGTGTGTGTTGTCGGTGTGTGTGTGTGTTGTCGGTGTGTGTGTGTGTTGTCGGTGTGTGTGTGTTGTCAGTGTGTGTGTGTGTGTGTTGTCGTTGTGTGTGTGTGTGTGTTGTTGGTGTGTGTGTGTGTGTGTGTTGTCGGTGTGTGTGTGTTGTCGGTGCGTGTGTGTGTGTGTGTGTGTGTGTGTGTTGTCGGTGTGTGTGTGTGTGTGTGTTGTCGGTGTGTGTGTGTGTTGTCGGTGTGTGTGTGTGTGTGTTGTGTGTGTGTGTGTTGTCGGTGTGTGTGTGTGTGTTGTCGGTGTGTGTGTGTGTTGTATGAGTGTGTGTGTGTGTGTTGTCGGTGTGTGTGTGTGTGTTGTCAGTGTGTGTGTGTGTGTTATCGGTGTGTGTGAGTGTTTGTGTGTGTGTTGTCGGTGTGTGTGTGTGTCTGTGTTGTCGGTGTGTGTGTGTGTGTTGTCGGTGTGTGTGTGTGTTGTCGGTGTGTGTGAGTGTGTTGCTGGTGTGTGTGTGTGTGTTGTCGGTGTGTGTGTGTGTGTGTTGTCGGTGTGTGTGTGTGTTGTCGGTGTGTGTGTGTGTTGTCGGTGTGTGTGTGTGTGTTGTCAGTGTGTGTGTGTGTGTGTTGTCGGTGTGTGTGTGTGTGTGTTGTTGGTGTGTGTGTGTGTGTGTGTTGTCGGTGTGTGTGTGTTGTCGGTGCGTGTGTGTGTGTGTGTGTGTGTGTGTGTGTTGTCGGTGTGTGTGTGTGTGTGTGTGTGTGTTGTCGGTGTGTGTGTGTGTGTGTGTGTGTTGTCGGTGTGTGTGTGTTGTCGGTGTGTGTGTGTTGTCGGTGTGTTGTCGGTGTGTGTGTGTGTGTGTGTGTGTTGTCGGTGTGTGTGTGTGTGTTGTCGGTGTGTGTGTGTGTGTTGTCGGTGTGTGTGTGTGTTGTGTGTGTGTGTGTGTTGTCGGTGTGTGTGTGTGTGTGTTGTCGGTGTTTGTGTGTGTGTGTCTTATCGGTGTGTGTGTGTTGTCATTGTGTGTGTGTGTGTTTGTGGTAGGTGTGTGTGTGTGTTGTCGGTGTGTGTGTGTGTGTGTTGTCGGTGTGTGTGTGTGTTGTCGGTGTGTGTGTGTGTGTTGTCGGTGTGTGTGTTGTTGGTGTGTGTGTGTGTGTGTGTGTGTGTTGTCGGTGTGTGTTTGTTGTCGGTGTGTGTGTGTGTGTGTTGTCGGTGTGTGTGTGTGTGTTGTCGGTGTGTGTGTGCGTGTTGTCGGTGTGTGTGTGTGTGTTTGTGTGTGTTGTCGGTGTGTGTGTCAGTGTGTGTTGTTGGTGTGTGTGTGTGTGTGTGTTGTCGGTGTGTGTGTGTGTGTGTTGTCGGTGTGTGTGTGTGTGTGTTGTGTGTGTGTGTGTTGTCGGTGTGTGTGTGTGTGTTGTCGGTGTGTGTGTGTGTTGTCGGAGTGTGTGTGTGTGTGTTGTCGGTGTGTGTGTGTGTGTTGTCAGTGTGTGTGTGTGTGTTATCGGTGTGTGTGAGTGTTTGTGTGTGTGTTGTCGGTGTGTGTGTGTGTCTGTGTTGTCGGTGTGTGTGTGTGTGTTGTAGGTGTGTGTGTGTGTTGTCGGTGTGTGTGAGTGTGTTGCTGGTGTGTGTGTGTGTGTTGTCGGTGTGTGTTTGTGTGTGTTGTCGGTGTGTGTGTGTGTTGTCGGTGTGTGTGTGTGTTGTCGGTGTGTGTGTGTGTGTTGTCAGTGTGTGTGTGTGTGTGTTGTCGGTGTGTGTGTGTGTGTGTGTTGTCGGTGTGTGTGTGTGTTGTCGGTGTGTGTGTGTGGTGTGTGTGTGTGTGTGTGTGTGTGTGTGTGTTGTCGTTGTGTGTGTGTTGTCGGTGTGTGTGTGTGTGTGTGTGTGTTGTCGGTGTGTGTGTGTGTGTCTTGTCAGTGTGTGTGTGTGTGTATTGTCGGTGTGTGTGTGTTTATGTGTTGTCGGTGTGTGTGTGTGTGTGTGTTGTAGGTGTGTGTGTGTGTGTTGTCGGTGTGTGTGTGTGTGTGTGTGTGTGTGTTGTCGGTGTGTGTGTGTGTGTGTGTGTTGTCGGTGTGTGTGTGTTGTCGGTGTGTGTGTGTGTGTGTTGTCGGTGTGTGTGTGTGTGTTGTCGGTGTGTGTGTGTGTGTTGTCGGTGTGTGTGTGTGTGTGTTGTCGGTATGTGTGTTGCTGGAGTGTGCGTGGGTGTGTTGTCGGTGTGTGTGTGTGTTGTCGGTGTGTGTGTGTGTGTTGTCGGTGTGTGTGTGTGTGTTGTCGGTGTGTGTGTGTGTGTTGTGGGTGTGTGTGTTTGTGTTGTCGGTGTGTGTGTGTGTGTTGTCGGTGTGTTTGTGTGTGTGTGTTGTCGGTATGTGTGTGTGTGTGTGTTGTCGGTGTGTGTGTGTGTGTTGTGTGTGTGTGTGTGTTGTCGGTGTGTGTGTGTGTGTGTGTTGTCGGTGTGTGTGTGTGTGTTGTCGGTGTGTGTGTGTGTGTGTTGTCGGTGTGTGTGTGTGTGTGTGTGTTGTCGCTGTGTGTGTGTGTGTGTGTTGTCGGTGTGTGTGTGTGTGTGTGTTGTCGGTGTGTGTGTGTGTGTGTGTGTGTGTGTGTTGTCGGTGTGTGTTTGTTGTCGGTGTGTGTATGTGTGTGTTGTCGGTGTGTGTGTGTGTGTGTTGTCGGTGTGTGTGTGTGTGTGTTGTCAGTGTGTGTGTGTGTGTTGTCGGTGTGTGTGTGTGTGTGTGTGTTGTCGGTGTGTGTGTGTGTGTGTGTTGTCGGTGTGTGTGTGTGTGTTGTGTGTGTGTGTGTTGTCAGTGTGTGTGTGTGTGTTGTCGGTGTGTGTGTGTGTGTGTGTGTGTGTGTGTTGTCGGTGTGTGTGTGTTGTCGGTGTGTGTGTGTGTGTGTGTTGTCGGTGTGTGTGTGTGTGTGTTGTCGGTGTGTGTGTGTGTGTGTTGTCAGTGTGTGTGTGTGTGTTGTCGGTGTGTGTGTGTGTGTTGTCGGTGTGTGTGTGTGTTGTCGGTGTGTGTGCGTGTGTTGTCGGTGTGTGTGTGTGTGTTGTGGGTGTGTGTGTTTGTGTTGTCGGTGTGTGTGTGTGTGTGTGTTGTCGGTGTGTTTGTGTGTGTGTGTTGTCGGTGTGTGTGTGTGTGTTGTCGGTGTGTGTGTGTGTGTGTGTGTGTGTTGTCGGTGTGTGTGTCAGTGTGTGTTGTTGGTGTGTGTGTGTGTGTGTGTTGTCGGTGTGTGTGTGTGTGTGTGTTGTCGGTGTGTGTGTGTGTGTGTTGTGTGTGTGTGTGTTGTCGGTGTGTGTGTGTGTGTTGTCGGTGTGTGTGTGTGTTGTCGGAGTGTGTGTGTGTGTGTTGTCGGTGTGTGTGTGTGTGTTGTCAGTGTGTGTGTGTGTGTTATCGGTGTGTGTGAGTGTTTGTGTGTGTGTTGTCGGTGTGTGTGTGTGTCTGTGTTGTCGGTGTGTGTGTGTGTGTGTTGTCGGTGTGTGTGTGTGTTGTCGGTGTGTGTGAGTGTGTTGCTGGTGTGTGTGTGTGTGTTGTCGGTGTGTGTGTGTGTGTGTTGTCGGTGTGTGTGTGTGTTGTCGGTGTGTGTGTGTGTTGTCGGTGTGTGTGTGTGTGTTGTCAGTGTGTGTGTGTGTGTGTTGTCGGTGTGTGTGTGTGTGTGTGTTGTCGGTGTGTGTGTGTGTGTGTGTTGTCGGTGTGTGTGTGTGTGTGTGTGTGTGTGTGTGTGTGTGTGTGTGTGTGTGTGTGTGTTGTCGGTGTGTGTGTGTTGTCGGTGTGTGTGTGTTTGTGTGTGTGTGTTGTCGGTGTGTGTGTGTGTGTCTTGTCAGTGTGTGTGTGTGTGTATTGTCGGTGTGTGTGTGTTTATGTGTTGTCGGTGTGTGTGTGTGTGTGTGTTGTCGGTGTGTGTGTGTGTTGTAGGTGTGTGTGTGTGTGTTGTCGGTGTGTGTGTGTGTGTGTGTGTGTGTGTGTTGTCGGTGTGTGTGTGTGTGTGTTGTCGGTGTGTGTGTGTGTGTGTTGTCGGTGTGTGTGTGTGTGTGTGTTGTCGGTGTGTGTGTGTGTGTCTTGTCAGTGTGTGTGTGTGTGTATTGTCGGTGTGTGTGTGTTTATGTGTTGTCGGTGTGTGTGTGTGTGTGTGTTGTAGGTGTGTGTGTGTGTGTTGTCGGTGTGTGTGTGTGTGTGTGTGTGTGTGTTGTCGGTGTGTGTGTGTGTGTGTTGTCGGTGTGTGTGTGTGTGTGTTGTCGGTGTGTGTGTGTGTGTGTGTTGTCGGTGTGTGTGTGTGTGTTGTGTGTGTGTGTGTTGTCAGTGTGTGTGTGTGTGTTGTCGGTGTGTGTGTGTGTGTGTGTGTGTTGTCGGTGTGTGTGTGTTGTCGGTGTGTGTGTGTGTGTGTTGTCGGTGTGTGTGTGTGTTGTCAGTGTGTGTGTGTGTGTTGTCGGTGTGTCTGTGTGTGTGTTGTCGGTGTGTGTGTGTGTGTTGTCGGTGTGTGTGTGTGTGTTGTCGGTGTGTGTGTGTGTGTGTTGTCGGTATGTGTGTTGCTGGAGTGTGCGTGGGTGTGTTGTCGGTGTGTGTGTGTGTTGTCGGTGTGTGTGTGTGTGTTGTCGGTGTGTGTGTGTGTGTTGTCGGTGTGTGTGTGTGTGTTGTGGGTGTGTGTGTTTGTGTTGTCGGTGTGTGTGTGTGTGTTGTCGGTGTGTTTGTGTGTGTGTGTTGTCGGTATGTGTGTGTGTGTGTGTTGTCGGTGTGTGTGTGTGTGTTGTGTGTGTGTGTGTGTTGTCGGTGTGTGTGTGTGTGTGTGTTGTCGGTGTGTGTGTGTGTGTTGTCGGTGTGTGTGTGTGTGTGTTGTCGGTGTGTGTGTGTGTGTGTGTGTTGTCGCTGTGTGTGTGTGTGTGTGTTGTCGGTGTGTGTGTGTGTGTGTGTTGTCGGTGTGTGTGTGTGTGTGTGTGTGTGTGTGTTGTCGGTGTGTGTTTGTTGTCGGTGTGTGTATGTGTGTGTTGTCGGTGTGTGTGTGTGTGTGTTGTCGGTGTGTGTGTGTGTGTGTTGTCAGTGTGTGTGTGTGTGTTGTCGGTGTGTGTGTGTGTGTGTGTGTTGTCGGTGTGTGTGTGTGTGTGTGTTGTCGGTGTGTGTGTGTGTGTTGTGTGTGTGTGTGTTGTCAGTGTGTGTGTGTGTGTTGTCGGTGTGTGTGTGTGTGTGTGTGTGTGTGTGTGTGTGTTGTCGGTGTGTGTGTGTTGTCGGTGTGTGTGTGTGTGTGTTGTCAGTGTGTGTGTGTGTGTTGTCGGTGTGTGTGTGTGTGTTGTCGGTGTGTGTGTGTGTTGTCGGTGTGTGTGCGTGTGTTGTCGGTGTGTGTGTGTGTGTTGTGGGTGTGTGTGTTTGTGTTGTCGGTGTGTGTGTGTGTGTGTGTTGTCGGTGTGTTTGTGTGTGTGTGTTGTCGGTGTGTGTGTGTGTGTTGTCGGTGTGTGTGTGTGTGTGTGTGTGTGTTGTCGGTGTGTGTGTCAGTGTGTGTTGTTGGTGTGTGTGTGTGTGTGTGTGTGTTGTCGGTGTGTGTGTGTGTGTGTGTTGTCGGTGTGTGTGTGTGTGTGTTGTGTGTGTGTGTGTTGTCGGTGTGTGTGTGTGTGTTGTCGGTGTGTGTGTGTGTTGTCGGAGTGTGTGTGTGTGTGTTGTCGGTGTGTGTGTGTGTGTTGTCAGTGTGTGTGTGTGTGTTATCGGTGTGTGTGAGTGTTTGTGTGTGTGTTGTCGGTGTGTGTGTGTGTCTGTGTTGTCGGTGTGTGTGTGTGTGTTGTCGGTGTGTGTGTGTGTTGTCGGTGTGTGTGAGTGTGTTGCTGGTGTGTGTGTGTGTGTTGTCGGTGTGTGTGTGTGTGTGTTGTCGGTGTGTGTGTGTGTTGTCGGTGTGTGTGTGTGTTGTCGGTGTGTGTGTGTGTGTTGTCAGTGTGTGTGTGTGTGTGTTGTCGGTGTGTGTGTGTGTGTGTGTTGTCGGTGTGTGTGTGTGTGTGTTGTCGGTGTGTGTGTGTGTGTGTGTGTGTGTGTGTGTGTGTGTGTGTGTGTGTGTGTTGTCGGTGTGTGTGTGTTGTCGGTGTGTGTGTGTTTGTGTGTGTGTGTTGTCGGTGTGTGTGTGTGTGTCTTGTCAGTGTGTGTGTGTGTGTATTGTCGGTGTGTGTGTGTTTATGTGTTGTCGGTGTGTGTGTGTGTGTGTGTTGTCGGTGTGTGTGTGTGTTGTAGGTGTGTGTGTGTGTGTTGTCGGTGTGTGTGTGTGTGTGTGTGTGTGTGTGTTGTCGGTGTGTGTGTGTGTGTGTTGTCGGTGTGTGTGTGTGTGTGTTGTCGGTGTGTGTGTGTGTGTGTGTTGTCGGTGTGTGTGTGTGTGTTGTGTGTGTGTGTGTTGTCAGTGTGTGTGTGTGTGTTGTCGGTGTGTGTGTGTGTGTGTGTGTGTTGTCGGTGTGTGTGTGTTGTCGGTGTGTGTGTGTGTTGTCGGTGTGTGTGTGTGTGTGTGTTGTCGGTGTGTGTGTGTGTGTGTTGTCAGTGTGTGTGTGTGTGTTGTCGGTGTGTGTGTGTGTGTGTTGTCGGTGTGTGTGTGTGTGTTGTCGGTGTGTGTGTGTGTGTTGTCGGTGTGTGTGTGTGTGTGTTGTCGGTATGTGTGTTGCTGGAGTGTGCGTGGGTGGGTTGTCGGTGTGTGTGTGTGTTGTCGGTGTGTGTGTGTGTGTGTTGTCGGTGTGTGTGTGTGTGTTGTCGGTGTGTGTGTGTGTGTTGTGGGTGTGTGTGTTTGTGTTGTCGGTGTGTGTGTGTGTGTGTGTTGTCGGTGTGTTTGTGTGTGTGTGTTGTCGGTATGTGTGTGTGTGTGTTGTCGGTGTGTGTGTGTGTGTTGTGTGTGTGTGTGTGTGTTGTCGGTGTGTGTGTGTGTGGGTGTTGTCGGTGTGTGTGTGTGTGTTGTCGGTGTGTGTGTGTGTGTGTTGTCGGTGTGTGTGTGTGTGTGTGTGTTGTCGCTGTGTGTGTGTGTGTGTTGTCGGTGTGTGTGTGTGTTGTCGGTGTGTGTGTGTGTGTGTGTGTGTGTTGTCGGTGTGTGTTTGTTGTCGGTGTGTGTGTGTGTGTGTTGTCGGTGTGTGTGTGTGTGTGTTGTCGGTGTGTGTGTGTGTGTGTTGTCAGTGTGTGTGTGTGTGTTGTCGGTGTGTGTGTGTGTGTGTGTGTGTGTTGTCGATGTGTGTGTGTGTGTGTGTGTGTTGTCGGTGTGTGTGTGTGTGTTGTGTGTGTGTGTGTTGTCAGTGTGTGTGTGTGTGTTGTCGGTGTGTGTGTGTGTGTGTGTGTGTGTTGTCGGTGTGTGTGTGTTGTCGGTGTGTGTGTGTGTGTGTGTTGTCGGTGTGTGTGTGTGTGTGTTGTCGGTGTGTGTGTGTGTGTGTTGTCAGTGTGTGTGTGTGTGTTGTCGGTGTGTGTGTGTGTTGTCGGTGTGTGTGTGTGTTGTCGGTGTGTGTGTGTGTGTTGTCGGTGTGTGTGTGTGTGTTGTGGGTGTGTGTGTTTGTGTTGTCGGTGTGTGTGTGTGTGTTGTCGGTGTGTTTGTGTGTGTGTGTTGTCGGTGTGTGTGTGTGTGTGTTGTCGGTGTGTGTGTGTGTTGTGTGTGTGTGTGTTGTCGGTGTGTGTGTGTGTGTTGTCGGTGTGTGTGTGTGTGTTGTCGGTGTGTGTGTGTGTGTGTTGTCGGTGTGTGTGTGTGTGTGTGTTGTCAGTGTGTGTGTGTGTGTGTTGTCGGTCTGTGTGTGTGTGTGTGTTGTCGGTGTGTGTGTGTTGTCGGTGTGTGTGTGTGTGTGTGTGTGTGTTGTCGGTGTGTGTGTGTGTCTTGTCAGTGTGTGTGTGTGTGTGTTGTCGGTGTGTGTGTGTTTATGTGTTGTCGGTGTGTGTGTGTGTGTGTTGTCGGTGTGTGTGTGTGTTGTAGGTGTGTGTGTGTGTGTTGTCGGTGTGTGTGTGTGTGTGTGTGTGTGTGTTGTCGGTGTGTGTGTGTGTGTGTTGTCGGTGTGTGTGTGTGTGTGTTGTCGGTGTGTGTGTGTGTGTGTTGTCGGTGTGTGTGTGTGTGTTGTGTGTGTGTGTGTTGTCAGTGTGTGTGTGTGTGTTGTCGGTGTGTGTGTGTGTGTGTTGTCGGTGTGTGTGTGTGTTGTCAGTGTTTGTGTGTGTGTGTTGTCGGTGTGTGTGTGTGTGTGTGTGTGTTGTCGGTGTGTGTGTGTGTGTGTTGTCGGTGTGTGTGTGTGTGTTGTCGGTGTGTGTGTGTGTTGTCGGTATGTGTGTTGCTGGAGTGTGCGTGGGTGTGTTGTAAGTGTGTGTGTGTGTTGTCGGTGTGTGTGTGTGTGTTGTCGGTGTGTGTGTGTGTGTTGTCGGTGTGTGTGTGTGTGTTGTGGGTGTGTGTGTTTGTGTTGTCGGTGTGTGTGTGTGTGTGTTGTCGGTGTGTTTGTGTGTGTGTGTTGTCGGTGTGTGTGTGTGTGTGTTGTCGGTGTGTGTGTGTGTGTTGTGTGTGTGTGTGTTGTCGGTGTGTGTGTGTGTGTGTGTGTGTTGTCGGTGTGTGTGTGTGTGTTGTCGGTGTGTGTGTGTGTGTGTTGTCGGTGTGTGTGTGTGTGTGTGTGTTGTCGCTGTGTGTGTGTGTGTGTTGTTTGTGTGTGTGTTGTCGGTGTGTGTGTGTGTTGTCGGTGTGTGTGTGTGTGTGTTGTCGGTGTGTGTGTGTGTGTGTTGTCGGTGTGTGTGTGTGTGTGTTGTCGGTGTGTGTGTGTGTGTTGTGGGTGTGTGTGTTTGTGTTGTCGGTGTGTGTGTGTGTGTGTTGTCGGTGTGTTTGTGTGTGTGTGTTGTCGGTGTGTGTGTGTGTGTTGTCGGTGTGTGTGTGTGTGTTGTGTGTGTGTGTGTTGTCGTTGTGTGTGTGTGTGTGTGTTGTCGGTGTGTGTGTGTGTGTTGTCGGTGTGTGTGTGTGTGTGTTGTCGGTGTGTGTGTGTGTGTGTTGTCGCTGTGTGTGTGTGTGTGTTGTTTGTGTGTGTGTTGTCGGTGTGTGTGTGTGTTGTCGGTGTGTGTGTATGTGTGTGTTGTCGGTGTGTGTGTGTGTGTTGTCGGTGTGTGTGTGTGTGTGTTGTCGGTGTGTGTGTGTGTTGTCGGTGTGTGTGTGTGTGTGTGTTGTCGGTGTGTGTGTGTGTGTGTGTTGTCGGTGTGTGTGTTGTCGGTGCGTGTGTGTGTGTGTTGTCGGTGTGTGTGTTGTCGGTGTGTGTGTGTGTGTTGTCGGTGTGTGTGTGTGTGTGTGTGTGTGTGTGTTGTCGGTGTGTGTGTGTTGTCGGTGTGTGTGTGTTGTCGGTGTGTTGTCGGTGTGTGTGTGTGTGTGTTGTCGGTGTGTGTGTGTTGTCGGTGTGTGTGTGTGTGTGTGTGTTGTTGGTGTGTGTGTGTGTTGTGTGTGTGTGTGTGTTGTCGGTGTGTGTGTGTGTGTGTTGTCGGTGTGTGTGTGTGTGTGTCTTGTCGGTGTGTGTGTGTTGTCGTTGTGTGTGTGTGTGTGTGGTAGGTGTGTGTGTGTGTTGTCGGTGTGTGTGTGTGTGTGTGTTGTCGGTGTGTGTGTGTGTTGTCGGTGTGTGTGTGTGTGTTGTCGGTGTGTGTGTGTGTGTTGTTGGTGTGTGTGTGTGTGTGTTGTCGGTGTGTGTGTGTGTTGTCGGTGTGTGTGTGTGTGTTGTTGGTGTGTGTGTGTGTGTGTTGTCGGTGTGTGTGTGTGTGTGTGTGTGTGTGTTGTTGGTGTGTGTGTGAGTGTGTGTTGTCGGTGTGTGTGTGTGTGTATTGTCGGTGTGTGTGTGTGTGTGTTGTCGGTGTGTGTGTGTGTGTTGTGTGTGTGTGTGTTGTCGGTGTGTGTGTGTGTGTGTTGTCGGTGTGTGTGTGTGTGTGTTGTCGGTGTGTGTGTGTGTGTTGTCTGTGTGTGTGTGTGGTCGGTGTGTGTGTGTGTGTGTTGTCGGTGTGTGTGTGTGTTGTCGGTGTGTGTGTGTGTGTGTGTGTTGTCGGTGTGTGTGTGTGTTGTGTGTGTGTGTGTTGTCGGTGTGTGTGTGTGTTGTTGGTGTGTGTGTGTGTGTGTGTTGTCGGTGTGTGTGTGTGTGTGTGTTGTCGGTGTGTGTGTTTGTTGTCGGTGTGTGTGTGTGTGTGTGTGTGTTGTCGGTGTGTGTGTGTGTGTGTGTGTTGTCGGTGTGTGTGTGTGTGTGTGTTGTCGGTGTGTGTGTGTTGTCGGTGCGTGTGTGTGTTGTCGGTGTGTGTGTGTGTTGTCGGTGTGTGTGTGTGTGTGTTGTCGTTGTGTGTGTGTGTGTGTGTTGTCGGTGTGTGTGTGTTGTCGGTGTGTGTGTGTGTGTTGTCGGTGTGTGTGTTGTCGGTGTGTGTGTGTGTGTTGTCGGTGTGTGTGTGTGTGTGTGTTGTCGGTGTGTTTGTGTGTGTGTGTTGTCGGTGTGTGTGTGTGTGTTGTGTGTGTGTGTGTTGTCGGTGTGTGTGTGTGTTGTCGGTGTGTGTGTGTGTTGTCGGTGTGTGTGTGTGTGTGTGTGTGTTGTCGGTGTGTGTGTGTGTGTGTTGTCGGTGTGTGTGTGTGTGTTGTCGGTGTATGTGTGTGTGTGTTGTCGGTGTGTGTGTGTGTGTTGTCGGTGTGTGTGTGTTGTCGGTGCGTGTGTGTGTGTGTATGTTGTCGGTGTGTGTGTGTGTTGTCGGTGTGTGTGTGTGTGTGTTGTCGGTGTGTGTGTGTGTGTGTGTTGTCAGTGTGTGTGTGTGTTGTCGGTGTGTGTGTGTGTGTGTTGTCGGTGTGTGTGTGTTGTCGGTGTGTGTGTGTGTTGTCGGTGTGTGTGTGTGTGTTGTCGGTGTGTGTTGTTGGTGTGTGTGTGTGTGTGTGTGTGTGTTGTCGGTGTGTGTGTGTTGTCGGTGTGTGTGTGTGTGTGTGTGTTGTTGGTGTGTGTGTGTGTTGTGTGTGTGTGTGTGTTGTCGGTGTGTGTGTGTGTGTGTTGTCGGTGTGTGTGTGTGTGTGTCTTGTCGGTGTGTGTGTGTTGTCGTTGTGTGTGTGTGTGTGTGGTAGGTGTGTGTGTGTGTTGTCGGTGTGTGTGTGTGTGTGTGTTGTCGGTGTGTGTGTGTGTTGTCGGTGTGTGTGTGTGTGTTGTCGGTGTGTGTGTGTGTGTTGTTGGTGTGTGTGTGTGTGTGTTGTCGGTGTGTGTGTGTGTTGTCGGTGTGTGTGTGTGTGTTGTTGGTGTGTGTGTGTGTGTGTTGTCGGTGTGTGTGTGTGTGTGTGTGTGTGTGTTGTTGGTGTGTGTGTGAGTGTGTGTTGTCGGTGTGTGTGTGTGTGTATTGTCGGTGTGTGTGTGTGTGTGTTGTCGGTGTGTGTGTGTGTGTGTTGTGTGTGTGTGTGTTGTCGGTGTGTGTGTGTGTGTGTTGTCGGTGTGTGTGTGTGTGTGTTGTCGGTGTGTGTGTGTGTGTTGTCTGTGTGTGTGTGTGGTCGGTGTGTGTGTGTGTGTGTTGTCGGTGTGTGTGTGTGTTGTCGGTGTGTGTGTGTGTGTGTGTGTTGTCGGTGTGTGTGTGTGTTGTGTGTGTGTGTGTTGTCGGTGTGTGTGTGTGTGTGTTGTTGGTGTGTGTGTGTGTGTGTGTTGTCGGTGTGTGTGTGTGTTGTCGGTGTGTGTGTTTGTTGTCGGTGTGTGTGTGTGTGTGTGTGTGTTGTCGGTGTGTGTGTGTGTGTGTGTGTTGTCGGTGTGTGTGTGTGTGTGTGTTGTCGGTGTGTGTGTGTTGTCGGTGCGTGTGTGTGTTGTCGGTGTGTGTGTGTGTTGTCGGTGTGTGTGTGTGTGTGTTGTCGTTGTGTGTGTGTGTGTTGTCGGTGTGTGTGTGTTGTCGGTGTGTGTGTGTGTGTTGTCGGTGTGTGTGTGTTGTCGGTGTGTGTGTGTGTGTTGCCGGTGTGTGTGTGTGTGTGTGTTGTCGGTGTGTTTGTGTGTGTGTGTTGTCGGTGTGTGTGTGTGTGTTGTGTGTGTGTGTGTTGTCGGTGTGTGTGTGTGTTGTCGGTGTGTGTGTGTGTTGTCGGTGTGTGTGTGTGTGTGTGTGTGTTGTCGGTGTGTGTGTGTGTGTGTTGTCGGTGTGTGTGTGTGTGTTGTCGGTGTATGTGTGTGTGTGTTGTCGGTGTGTGTGTGTGTGTGTTGTCAGTGTGTGTGTGTGTTGTCGGTGTGTGTGTGTGTGTGTTGTCGGTGTGTGTGTGTTGTCGGTGTGTGTGTGTGTTGTCGGTGTGTGTGTGTGTGTTGTCGGTGTGTGTGTGTGTGTTGTTGGTGTGTGTGTGTGTGTGTGTGTGTGTTGTCGGTGTGTGTGTGTTGTCGGTGTGTGTGTGTGTGTGTGTGTTGTTGGTGTGTGTGTGTGTTGTGTGTGTGTGTGTGTTGTCGGTGTGTGTGTGTGTGTGTTGTCGGTGTGTGTGTGTGTGTGTCTTGTCGGTGTGTGTGTGTTGTCGTTGTGTGTGTGTGTGTGTGGTAGGTGTGTGTGTGTGTTGTCGGTGTGTGTGTGTGTGTGTGTTGTCGGTGTGTGTGTGTGTTGTCGGTGTGTGTGTGTGTGTTGTCGGTGTGTGTGTGTGTGTTGTTGGTGTGTGTGTGTGTGTGTTGTCGGTGTGTGTGTGTGTTGTCGGTGTGTGTGTGTGTGTTGTTGGTGTGTGTGTGTGTGTGTTGTCGGTGTGTGTGTGTGTGTGTGTGTGTGTGTTGTTGGTGTGTGTGTGAGTGTGTGTTGTCGGTGTGTGTGTGTGTGTATTGTCGGTGTGTGTGTGTGTGTGTTGTCGGTGTGTGTGTGTGTGTGTTGTGTGTGTGTGTGTTGTCGGTGTGTGTGTGTGTGTGTTGTCGGTGTGTGTGTGTGTGTGTTGTCGGTGTGTGTGTGTGTGTTGTCTGTGTGTGTGTGTGGTCGGTGTGTGTGTGTGTGTCTTGTCGGTGTGTGTGTGTTGTCGTTGTGTGTGTGTGTGTGTGGTAGGTGTGTGTGTGTGTTGTCGGTGTGTGTGTGTGTGTGTGTTGTCGGTGTGTGTGTGTGTTGTCGGTGTGTGTGTGTGTGTTGTCGGTGTGTGTGTGTGTGTTGTTGGTGTGTGTGTGTGTGTGTTGTCGGTGTGTGTGTGTGTTGTCGGTGTGTGTGTGTGTGTTGTTGGTGTGTGTGTGTGTGTGTTGTCGGTGTGTGTGTGTGTGTGTGTGTGTGTGTTGTTGGTGTGTGTGTGAGTGTGTGTTGTCGGTGTGTGTGTGTGTGTATTGTCGGTGTGTGTGTGTGTGTGTTGTCGGTGTGTGTGTGTGTGTGTTGTGTGTGTGTGTGTTGTCGGTGTGTGTGTGTGTGTGTTGTCGGTGTGTGTGTGTGTGTGTTGTCGGTGTGTGTGTGTGTGTTGTCTGTGTGTGTGTGTGGTCGGTGTGTGTGTGTGTGTGTTGTCGGTGTGTGTGTGTGTTGTCGGTGTGTGTGTGTGTGTGTGTGTTGTCGGTGTGTGTGTGTGTTGTGTGTGTGTGTGTTGTCGGTGTGTGTGTGTGTGTGTTGTTGGTGTGTGTGTGTGTGTGTGTTGTCGGTGTGTGTGTGTGTTGTCGGTGTGTGTGTTTGTTGTCGGTGTGTGTGTGTGTGTGTGTGTGTTGTCGGTGTGTGTGTGTGTGTGTGTGTTGTCGGTGTGTGTGTGTGTGTGTGTTGTCGGTGTGTGTGTGTTGTCGGTGCGTGTGTGTGTTGTCGGTGTGTGTGTGTGTTGTCGGTGTGTGTGTGTGTGTGTGTTGTCGTTGTGTGTGTGTGTGTGTGTTGTCGGTGTGTGTGTGTTGTCGGTGTGTGTGTGTGTGTTGTCGGTGTGTGTGTGTTGTCGGTGTGTGTGTGTGTGTTGTCGGTGTGTGTGTGTGTGTGTGTTGTCGGTGTGTTTGTGTGTGTGTGTTGTCGGTGTGTGTGTGTGTGTTGTGTGTGTGTGTGTGTTGTCGGTGTGTGTGTGTGTTGTCGGTGTGTGTGTGTGTTGTCGGTGTGTGTGTGTGTGTGTGTGTGTGTTGTCGGTGTGTGTGTGTGTGTGTTGTCGGTGTGTGTGTGTGTGTTGTCGGTGTATGTGTGTGTGTGTTGTCGGTGTGTGTGTGTGTGTTGTCGGTGTGTGTGTGTTGTCGGTGCGTGTGTGTGTGTGTATGTTGTCGGTGTGTGTGTGTGTTGTCGGTGTGTGTGTGTGTGTGTTGTCGGTGTGTGTGTGTGTGTGTTGTCGGTGTGTGTGTGTGTTGTCGGTGTGTGTGTGTGTGTGTTGTCGGTGTGTGTGTGTTGTCGGTGTGTGTGTGTGTTGTCGGTGTGTGTGTGTGTGTTGTCGGTGTGTGTGTGTGTGTTGTTGGTGTGTGTGTGTGTGTGTGTGTGTGTTGTCGGTGTGTGTGTGTGTTGTCGGTGTGTGTGTGTGTGTGTTGTCGGTGTGTGTGTGTGTGTTGTCGGTGTGTGTGTGTGTGTTGTCGGTGTGTGTGTGTGTGTGTGTGTTGTCGGTGTGTGTGTGTGTGTGTGTGTTGTCGGTGTGTGTGTGTGTTGTCGGTGTGTGTGTGTGTGTGTTGTCGGTGTGTGTGTGTGTGTTGTCAGTGTGTGTGTGTGTGTGTGTGTTGTCGGTGTGTGTGTGTTGTCGGTGCGTGTGTGTGTGTGTGTGTGTGTGTGTGTGTGTGTTGTCGGTGTGTGTGTGTGTGTGTGTGTGCTGACGGTGTGTGTGTGTGTGTGTGTTGTCGGTGTGTGTGTGTTGTCGGTGTGTGTGTGTTGTCGGTGTGTTGTCGGTGTGTGTGTGTGTGTGTGTTGTCGGTGTGTGTGTGTGTGTTGTCGGTGTGTGTGTGTGTGTTGTCGGTGTGTGTGTGTGTTGTGTGTGTGTGTGTGTTGTCGGTGTGTGTGTGTGTGTGTTGTCGGTGTGTGTGTGTGTGTGTCTTATCGGTGTGTGTGTGTTGTCATTGTGTGTGTGTGTGTTTGTGGTAGGTGTGTGTGTGTGTTGTCGGTGTGTGTGTGTGTGTTGTCGGTGTGTGTGTGTGTTGTCGGTGTGTGTGTGTGTTGTCGGTGTGTGTGTTGTTGGTGTGTGTGTGTGTGTGTGTGTTGTCGGTGTGTGTGTGTTGTCGGTGTGTGTGTGTGTGTGTTGTCGGTGTGTGTGTGTGTGTTGTCGGTGTGTGTGTGTGTGTTGTCGGTGTGTGTGTGTGTGTGTGTGTGTGTTGTCGGTGTGTGTGTCAGTGTGTGTTGTTGGTGTGTGTGTGTGTGTGTGTTGTCGGTGTGTGTGTGTGTGTGTTGTCGGTGTGTGTGTGTGTGTGTTGTGTGTGTGTGTGTTGTCGGTGTGTGTGTGTGTGTTGTCGGTGTGTGTGTGTGTTGTCGGAGTGTGTGTGTGTGTGTTGTCGGTGTGTGTGTGTGTGTTGTCAGTGTGTGTGTGTGTGTTATCGGTGTGTGTGAGTGTTTGTGTGTGTGTTGTCGGTGTGTGTGTGTGTCTGTGTTGTCGGTGTGTGTGTGTGTGTTGTCGGTGTGTGTGTGTGTTGTCGGTGTGTGTGTGTGTGTTGTCGGTGTGTGTGTGTGTGTTGTTGGTGTGTGTGTGTGTGTGTTGTCGGTGTGTGTGTGTGTTGTCGGTGTGTGTGTGTGTGTTGTTGGTGTGTGTGTGTGTGTGTTGTCGGTGTGTGTGTGTGTGTGTGTGTGTGTGTTGTCGGTGTGTGTGTGAGTGTGTGTTGTCGGTGTGTGTGTGTGTGTATTGTCGGTGTGTGTGTGTGTGTGTTGTCGGTGTGTGTGTGTGTGTGTTGTGTGTGTGTGTGTTGTCGGTGTGTGTGTGTGTGTGTTGTCGGTGTGTGTGTGTGTGTGTTGTCGGTGTGTGTGTGTGTGTTGTCTGTGTGTGTGTGTGGTCGGTGTGTGTGTGTGTCTGTTGTCGGTGTGTGTGTGTGTTGTCGGTGTGTGTGTGTGTGTGTGTGTTGTCGGTGTGTGTGTGTGTTGTGTGTGTGTGTGTTGTCGGTGTGTGTGTGTGTGTGTTGTTGGTGTGTGTGTGTGTGTGTGTGTGTGTTGTCGGTGTGTGTGTGTGTGTGTGTTGTCGGTGTGTGTGTTTGTTGTCGGTGTGTGTGTGTGTGTGTGTGTGTTGTCGGTGTGTGTGTGTGTGTGTGTGTTGTCGGTGTGTGTGTGTGTGTGTGTTGTCGGTGTGTGTGTGTTGTCGGTGCGTGTGTGTGTTGTCGGTGTGTGTGTGTGTTGTCGGTGTGTGTGTGTGTGTGTTGTCGGTGTGTGTGTGTGTGTGTGTTGTCGGTGTGTGTGTGTTGTCGGTGTGTGTGTGTGTGTTGTCGGTGTGTGTGTGTTGTCGGTGTGTGTGTGTGTGTTGTCGGTGTGTGTGTGTGTGTGTGTTGTCGGTGTGTTTGTGTGTGTGTGTTGTCGGTGTGTGTGTGTGTGTTGTGTGTGTGTGTGTTGTCGGTGTGTGTGTGTGTTGTCGGTGTGTGTGTGTGTTGTCGGTGTGTGTGTGTGTGTGTGTGTTGTCGGTGTGTGTGTGTGTGTGTTGTCGGTGTGTGTGTGTGTGTTGTCGGTGTATGTGTGTGTGTGTTGTCGGTGTGTGTGTGTGTGTTGTCGGTGTGTGTGTGTTGTCGGTGCGTGTGTGTGTGTGTATGTTGTCGGTGTGTGTGTGTGTTGTCGGTGTGTGTGTGTGTGTTGTCGGTGTGTGTGTGTGTGTGTTGTCGGTGTGTGTGTGTGTGTGTGTGGTAGGTGTGTGTGTGTGTTGTCGGTGTGTGTGTGTGTGTGTTGTCGGTGTGTGTGTGTGTGTGTTGTCGGTGTGTGTGTGTGTGTGTTGTCGGTGTGTGTGTGTTGTCGGTGTGTGTGTGTGTTGTCGGTGTGTGTGTGTGTGTTGTCGGTGTGTGTGTGTGTGTTGTTGGTGTGTGTGTGTGTGTGTGTGTGTGTTGTCGGTGTGTGTGTGTGTTGTCGGTGTGTGTGTGTGTGTGTTGTCGGTGTGTGTGTGTGTGTTGTCGGTGTGTGTGTGTGTGTTGTCGGTGTGTGTGTGTGTGTGTTGTCGGTGTGTGTGTGTGTGTGTGTGTTGTCGGTGTGTGTGTGTGTTGTCGGTGTGTGTGTGTGTGTGTTGTCGGTGTGTGTGTGTGTGTTGTCAGTGTGTGTGTGTGTGTGTGTGTTGTCGGTGTGTGTGTGTTGTCGGTGCGTGTGTGTGTGTGTGTGTGTTGTCGGTGTGTGTGTGTGTGTGTGTGTTGTCGGTGTGTGTGTGTTTGTGTGTTGTCGGTGTGTGTGTGTTGTCGGTGCGTGTGTGTGTTGTCGGTGTGTGTGTGTGTTGTCGGTGTGTGTGTGTGTGTGTTGTCGGTGTGTGTGTGTGTGTGTGTTGTCGGTGTGTGTGTGTTGTCGGTGTGTGTGTGTGTGTTGTCGGTGTGTGTGTGTTGTCGGTGTGTGTGTGTGTGTTGTCGGTGTGTGTGTGTGTGTGTGTTGTCGGTGTGTTTGTGTGTGTGTGTTGTCGGTGTGTGTGTGTGTGTTGTGTGTGTGTGTGTTGTCGGTGTGTGTGTGTGTTGTCGGTGTGTGTGTGTGTTGTCGGTGTGTGTGTGTGTGTGTGTGTGTTGTCGGTGTGTGTGTGTGTGTGTTGTCGGTGTGTGTGTGTGTGTTGTCGGTGTATGTGTGTGTGTGTGTGGTAGGTGTGTGTGTGTGTTGTCGGTGTGTGTGTGTGTGTGTTGTCGGTGTGTGTGTGTGGGTGTTGTCGGTGTGTGTGTGTGTGTGTTGTCGGTGTGTGTGTGTTGTCGGTGTGTGTGTGTGTTGTCGGTGTGTGTGTGTGTGTTGTCGGTGTGTGTGTGTGTGTTGTTGGTGTGTGTGTGTGTGTGTGTGTGTGTTGTCGGTGTGTGTGTGTGTTGTCGGTGTGTGTGTGTGTGTGTTGTCGGTGTGTGTGTGTGTGTTGTCGGTGTGTGTGTGTGTGTTGTCGGTGTGTGTGTGTGTGTGTTGTCGGTGTGTGTGTGTGTGTGTGTGTTGTCGGTGTGTGTGTGTGTTGTCGGTGTGTGTGTGTGTGTGTTGTCGGTGTGTGTGTGTGTGTTGTCAGTGTGTGTGTGTGTGTGTGTGTTGTCGGTGTGTGTGTGTTGTCGGTGCGTGTGTGTGTGTGTGTGTGTGTGTGTGTGTGTTGTCGGTGTGTGTGTGTGTGTGTGTTGTCGGTGTGTGTGTGTGTGTGTGTTGTCGGTGTGTGTGTGTTGTCGGTGTGTGTGTGTTGTCGGTGTGTTGTCGGTGTGTGTGTGTGTGTGTGTTGTCGGTGTGTGTGTGTGTGTTGTCGGTGTGTGTGTGTGTGTTGTCGGTGTGTGTGTGTGTTGTGTGTGTGTGTGTGTTGTCGGTGTGTGTGTGTGTGTGTTGTCGGTGTGTGTGTGTGTGTGTCTTATCGGTGTGTGTGTGTTGTCATTGTGTGTGTGTGTGTTTGTGGTAGGTGTGTGTGTGTGTTGTCGGTGTGTGTGTGTGTGTGTTGTCGGTGTGTGTGTGTGTGTTGTCGGTGTGTGTGTTGTTGGTGTGTGTGTGTGTGTGTGTGTTGTCGGTGTGTGTGTGTTGTCGGTGTGTGTGTGTGTGTGTTGTCGGTGTGTGTGTGTGTGTTGTCGGTGTGTGTGTGTGTGTTGTCGGTGTGTGTGTGTGTGTGTGTGTGTGTTGTCGGTGTGTGTGTCAGTGTGTGTTGTTGGTGTGTGTGTGTGTGTGTGTTGTCGGTGTGTGTGTGTGTGTGTTGTCGGTGTGTGTGTGTGTGTGTTGTGTGTGTGTGTGTTGTCGGTGTGTGTGTGTGTGTTGTCGGTGTGTGTGTGTGTTGTCGGAGTGTGTGTGTGTGTGTTGTCGGTGTGTGTGTGTGTGTTGTCAGTGTGTGTGTGTGTGTTATCGGTGTGTGTGAGTGTTTGTGTGTGTGTTGTCGGTGTGTGTGTGTCTGTGTTGTCGGTGTGTGTGTGTGTGTTGTCGGTGTGTGTGTGTGTTGTCGGTGTGTGTGAGTGTGTTGCTGGTGTGTGTGTGTGTGTTGTCGGTGTGTGTGTGTGTGTGTTGTCGGTGTGTGTGTTGTCGGTGTGTGTGTGTGTGTGTGTGTGTGTGTGTGTGTGTGTTGTCGGTGTGTGTGTGTTGTCGGTGTGTGTGTGTGTGTGTGTGTGTTGTCGGTGTGTGTGTGTGTGTCTTGTCAGTGTGTGTGTGTGTGTATTGTCGGTGTGTGTGTGTTTATGTGTTGTCGGTGTGTGTGTGTGTGTGTGTTGTCGGTGTGTGTGTGTGTTGTAGGTGTGTGTGTGTGTGTTGTCGGTGTGTGTGTGTGTGTGTGTGTGTTGTCGGTGTGTGTGTGTGTGTGTTGTCGGTGTGTGTGTGTGTGTGTGTTGTCGGTGTGTGTGTGTGTGTGTGTTGTCGGTGTGTGTGTGTGTGTTGTGTGTGTGTGTGTTGTCAGTGTGTGTGTGTGTGTTGTCGGTGTGTGTGTGTGTGTGTGTGTTGTCGGTGTGTGTGTGTTGTCGGTGTGTGTGTGTGTTGTCGGTGTGTGTGTGTGTGTGTTGTCGGTGTGTGTGTGTGTGTGTTGTCAGTGTGTGTGTGAGTGTTGTCGGTGTGTGTGTGTGTGTGTTGTCGGTGTGTGTGTGTGTGTTGTCGGTGTGTGTGTGTGTGTTGTCGGTGTGTGTGTGTGTGTGTTGTCGGTATGTGTGTTGCTGGAGTGTGCGTGGGTGTGTTGTCGGTGTGTGTGTGTGTTGTCGGTGTGTGTGTGTGTGTTGTCGGTGTATGTGTGTGTGTTGTCGGTGTGTGTGTGTGTGTTGTGGGTGTGTGTGTTTGTGTTGTCGGTGTGTGTGTGTGTGTGTGTTGTCGGTGTGTTTGTGTGTGTGTGTTGTCGGTATGTGTGTGTGTGTGTTGTCAGTGTGTGTGTGTGTGTTGTGTGTGTGTGTGTGTGTTGTCGGTGTGTGTGTGTGTGTGTTGTCGGTGTGTGTGTGTGTGTTGTCGGTGTGTGTGTGTGTGTGTTGTCGGTGTGTGTGTGTGTGTGTGTGTTGTCGCTGTGTGTGTGTGTGTGTGTTGTCGGTGTGTGTGTGTGTGTGTGTTGTCGGTGTGTGTGTGTGTGTGTGTGTGTGTTGTCAGTGTGTGTGTGTGTGTGTGTGTTGTCGGTGTGTGTGTGTTGTCGGTGCGTGTGTGTGTGTGTGTGTGTTGTCGGTGTGTGTGTGTGTGTGTGTGTTGTCGGTGTGTGTGTGTGTGTGTGTTGTCGGTGTGTGTGTGTTGTCGGTGCGTGTGTGTGTTGTCGGTGTGTGTGTGTGTTGTCGGTGTGTGTGTGTGTGTGTTGTCGGTGTGTGTGTGTGTGTGTGTTGTCGGTGTGTGTGTGTTGTCGGTGTGTGTGTGTGTGTTGTCGGTGTGTGTGTGTTGTCGGTGTGTGTGTGTGTGTTGTCGGTGTGTGTGTGTGTGTGTGTTGTCGGTGTGTTTGTGTGTGTGTGTTGTCGGTGTGTGTGTGTGTGTTGTGTGTGTGTGTGTTGTCGGTGTGTGTGTGTGTTGTCGGTGTGTGTGTGTGTTGTCGGTGTGTGTGTGTGTGTGTGTGTGTTGTCGGTGTGTGTGTGTGTGTGTTGTCGGTGTGTGTGTGTGTGTTGTCGGTGTATGTGTGTGTGTGTGTGGTAGGTGTGTGTGTGTGTTGTCGGTGTGTGTGTGTGTGTGTTGTCGGTGTGTGTGTGTGGGTGTTGTCGGTGTGTGTGTGTGTGTGTTGTCGGTGTGTGTGTGTTGTCGGTGTGTGTGTGTGTTGTCGGTGTGTGTGTGTGTGTTGTCGGTGTGTGTGTGTGTGTTGTTGGTGTGTGTGTGTGTGTGTGTGTGTGTTGTCGGTGTGTGTGTGTGTTGTCGGTGTGTGTGTGTGTGTGTTGTCGGTGTGTGTGTGTGTGTTGTCGGTGTGTGTGTGTGTGTTGTCGGTGTGTGTGTGTGTGTGTTGTCGGTGTGTGTGTGTGTGTGTGTGTTGTCGGTGTGTGTGTGTGTTGTCGGTGTGTGTGTGTGTGTGTTGTCGGTGTGTGTGTGTGTGTTGTCAGTGTGTGTGTGTGTGTGTGTGTTGTCGGTGTGTGTGTGTTGTCGGTGCGTGTGTGTGTGTGTGTGTGTGTGTGTGTGTGTTGTCGGTGTGTGTGTGTGTGTGTGTTGTCGGTGTGTGTGTGTGTGTGTGTTGTCGGTGTGTGTGTGTTGTCGGTGTGTGTGTGTTGTCGGTGTGTTGTCGGTGTGTGTGTGTGTGTGTGTTGTCGGTGTGTGTGTGTGTGTTGTCGGTGTGTGTGTGTGTGTTGTCGGTGTGTGTGTGTGTTGTGTGTGTGTGTGTGTTGTCGGTGTGTGTGTGTGTGTGTTGTCGGTGTGTGTGTGTGTGTGTCTTATCGGTGTGTGTGTGTTGTCATTGTGTGTGTGTGTGTTTGTGGTAGGTGTGTGTGTGTGTTGTCGGTGTGTGTGTGTGTGTGTTGTCGGTGTGTGTGTGTGTGTTGTCGGTGTGTGTGTTGTTGGTGTGTGTGTGTGTGTGTGTGTTGTCGGTGTGTGTGTGTTGTCGGTGTGTGTGTGTGTGTGTTGTCGGTGTGTGTGTGTGTGTTGTCGGTGTGTGTGTGTGTGTTGTCGGTGTGTGTGTGTGTGTGTGTGTGTGTTGTCGGTGTGTGTGTCAGTGTGTGTTGTTGGTGTGTGTGTGTGTGTGTGTTGTCGGTGTGTGTGTGTGTGTGTTGTCGGTGTGTGTGTGTGTGTGTTGTGTGTGTGTGTGTTGTCGGTGTGTGTGTGTGTGTTGTCGGTGTGTGTGTGTGTTGTCGGAGTGTGTGTGTGTGTGTTGTCGGTGTGTGTGTGTGTGTTGTCAGTGTGTGTGTGTGTGTTATCGGTGTGTGTGAGTGTTTGTGTGTGTGTTGTCGGTGTGTGTGTGTCTGTGTTGTCGGTGTGTGTGTGTGTGTTGTCGGTGTGTGTGTGTGTTGTCGGTGTGTGTGAGTGTGTTGCTGGTGTGTGTGTGTGTGTTGTCGGTGTGTGTGTGTGTGTGTTGTCGGTGTGTGTGTTGTCGGTGTGTGTGTGTGTGTGTGTGTGTGTGTGTGTGTGTGTGTTGTCGGTGTGTGTGTGTTGTCGGTGTGTGTGTGTGTGTGTGTGTGTTGTCGGTGTGTGTGTGTGTGTCTTGTCAGTGTGTGTGTGTGTGTATTGTCGGTGTGTGTGTGTTTATGTGTTGTCGGTGTGTGTGTGTGTGTGTGTTGTCGGTGTGTGTGTGTGTTGTAGGTGTGTGTGTGTGTGTTGTCGGTGTGTGTGTGTGTGTGTGTGTGTTGTCGGTGTGTGTGTGTGTGTGTTGTCGGTGTGTGTGTGTGTGTGTGTTGTCGGTGTGTGTGTGTGTGTGTGTTGTCGGTGTGTGTGTGTGTGTTGTGTGTGTGTGTGTTGTCAGTGTGTGTGTGTGTGTTGTCGGTGTGTGTGTGTGTGTGTGTGTTGTCGGTGTGTGTGTGTTGTCGGTGTGTGTGTGTGTTGTCGGTGTGTGTGTGTGTGTGTTGTCGGTGTGTGTGTGTGTGTGTTGTCAGTGTGTGTGTGAGTGTTGTCGGTGTGTGTGTGTGTGTGTTGTCGGTGTGTGTGTGTGTGTTGTCGGTGTGTGTGTGTGTGTTGTCGGTGTGTGTGTGTGTGTGTTGTCGGTATGTGTGTTGCTGGAGTGTGCGTGGGTGTGTTGTCGGTGTGTGTGTGTGTTGTCGGTGTGTGTGTGTGTGTTGTCGGTGTATGTGTGTGTGTTGTCGGTGTGTGTGTGTGTGTTGTGGGTGTGTGTGTTTGTGTTGTCGGTGTGTGTGTGTGTGTGTGTTGTCGGTGTGTTTGTGTGTGTGTGTTGTCGGTATGTGTGTGTGTGTGTTGTCAGTGTGTGTGTGTGTGTTGTGTGTGTGTGTGTGTGTTGTCGGTGTGTGTGTGTGTGTGTTGTCGGTGTGTGTGTGTGTGTTGTCGGTGTGTGTGTGTGTGTGTTGTCGGTGTGTGTGTGTGTGTGTGTGTTGTCGCTGTGTGTGTGTGTGTGTGTTGTCGGTGTGTGTGTGTGTGTGTGTGTTGTCGGTGTGTGTGTGTGTGTGTGTGTGTGTGTTGTCGGTGTGTGTTTGTTGTCGGTGTGTGTGTGTGTGTGTTGTCGGTGTGTGTGTGTGTGTGTTGTCGGTGTGTGTGTGTGTGTTGTCAGTGTGTGTGTGTGTGTTGTCGGTGTGTGTGTGTGTGTGTTGTCGGTGTGTGTGTGTGTGTGTGTTGTCGGTGTGTGTGTGTGTGTTGTGTGTGTGTGTGTTGTCAGTGTGTGTGTGTGTGTTGTCGGTGTGTGTGTGTGTGTGTGTGTTGTCGGTGTGTGTGTGTGTGTGTTGTCGGTGTGTGTGTGTGTGTGTTGTCAGTGTGTGTGTGTGTGTTGTCGGTGTGTGTGTGTGTTGTCGGTGTGTGTGTGTGTTGTCGGTGTGTGTGTGTGTGTTGTCGGTGTGTGTGTGTGTGTTGTGGGTGTGTGTGTTTGTGTTGTCGGTGTGTGTGTGTGTGTGTGTGTTGTCGGTGTGTTTGTGTGTGTGTGTTGTCGGTGTGTGTGTGTGTGTTGTCGGTGTGTGTGTGTGTGTGTGTGTGTGTTGTCGGTGTGTGTGTCAGTGTGTGTTGTTGGTGTGTGTGTGTGTGTGTGTTGTCGGTGTGTGTGTGTGTGTGTTGTCGGTGTGTGTGTGTGTGTGTTGTGTGTGTGTGTGTTGTCGGTGTGTGTGTGTGTGTTGTCGGTGTGTGTGTGTGTTGTCGGAGTGTGTATGTGTGTGTTGTCGGTGTGTGTGTGTGTGTGTTGTCGGTGTGTGTGTGTGTGTGTTGTCAGTGTGTGTGTGTGTGTTGTCGGTGTGTGTGTGTTGTCGGTGTGTGTGTGTGTTGTCGGTGTGTGTGTGTGTGTTGTCGGTGTGTGTGTGTGTGTTGTGGGTGTGTGTGTTTGTGTTGTCGGTGTGTGTGTGTGTGTGTGTGTGTTGTCGGTGTGTTTGTGTGTATGTGTTGTCGGTGTGTGTGTGTGTGTTGTCGGTGTGTTTGTGTGTATGTGTTGTCGGTGTGTGTGTGTGTGTTGTCGGTGTGTGTGTGTGTGTGTGTGTGTGTTGTCGGTGTGTGTGTCAGTGTGTGTTGTTGGTGTGTGTGTGTGTGTGTGTTGTCGGTGTGTGTGTGTGTGTGTTGTCGGTGTGTGTGTGTGTGTGTTGTGTGTGTGTGTGTTGTCGGTGTGTGTGTGTGTGTTGTCGGTGTGTGTGTGTGTTGTCGGAGTGTGTGTGTGTGTGTTGTCGGTGTGTGTGTGTGTGTTGTCAGTGTGTGTGTGTGTGTTATCGGTGTGTGTGAGTGTTTGTGTGTGTGTTGTCGGTGTGTGTGTGTGTCTGTGTTGTCGGTGTGTGTGTGTGTGTTGTAGGTGTGTGTGTGTGTTGTCGGTGTGTGTGAGTGTGTTGCTGGTGTGTGTGTGTGTGTTGTCGGTGTGTGTTTGTGTGTGTTGTCGGTGTGTGTGTGTGTTGTCGGTGTGTGTGTGTGTTGTCGGTGTGTGTGTGTGTGTTGTCAGTGTGTGTGTGTGTGTGTTGTCGGTGTGTGTGTGTGTGTGTGTTGTCGGTGTGTGTGTGTGTGTGTTGTCGGTGTGTGTGTGTGTGTGTGTGTGTGTGTGTGTGTGTGTGTGTTGTCGTTGTGTGTGTGTTGTCGGTGTGTGTGTGTGTGTGTGTGTGTTGTCGGTGTGTGTGTGTGTGTCTTGTCAGTGTGTGTGTTTGTGTAGTGTCGGTGTGTGTGTGTTTATGTGTTGTCGGTGTGTGTGTGTGTGTGTGTTGTAGGTGTGTGTGTGTGTGTTGTCGGTGTGTGTGTGTGTGTGTGTGTGTGTGTTGTCGGTGTGTGTGTGTGTGTGTTGTCGGTGTGTGTGTGTGTGTGTTGTCGGTGTGTGTGTGTGTGTGTGTTGTCGGTGTGTGTGTGTGTGTTGTGTGTGTGTGTGTTGTCAGTGTGTGTGTGTGTGTTGTCGGTGTGTGTGTGTGTGTGTGTGTGTTGTCGGTGTGTGTGTGTTGTCGGTGTGTGTGTGTGTGTGTTGTCGGTGTGTGTGTGTGTTGTCAGTGTGTGTGTGTGTGTTGTCGGTGTGTCTGTGTGTGTGTTGTCGGTGTGTGTGTGTGTGTTGTCGGTGTGTGTGTGTGTGTGTTGTCGGTGTGTGTGTGTGTGTGTTGTCGGTATGTGTGTTGCTGGAGTGTGCGTGGGTGTGTTGTCGGTGTGTGTGTGTGTTGTCGGTGTGTGTGTGTGTGTTGTCGGTGTGTGTGTGTGTGTTGTCGGTGTGTGTGTGTGTGTGTTGTGGGTGTGTGTGTTTGTGTTGTCGGTGTGTGTGTGTGTGTGTGTTGTCGGTGTGTTTGTGTGTGTGTGTTGTCGGTATGTGTGTGTGTGTGTTGTCGGTGTGTGTGTGTGTGTTGTGTGTGTGTGTTGTTGTCGGTGTGTGTGTGTGTGTGTGTTGTCGGTGTGTGTGTGTGTGTTGTCGGTGTGTGTGTGTGTGTGTTGTCGGTGTGTGTGTGTGTGTGTGTGTTGTCGCTGTGTGTGTGTGTGTGTTGTCGGTGTGTGTGGTGTGTGTGTTGTCGGTGTGTGTGTGTGTGTGTGTGTGTGTGTGTTGTCGGTGTGTGTTTGTTGTCGGTGTGTGTATGTGTGTGTTGTCGGTGTGTGTGTGTGTGTGTTGTCGGTGTGTGTGTGTGTGTGTTGTCAGTGTGTGTGTGTGTGTTGTCGGTGTGTGTGTGTGTGTGTGTGTTGTCGGTGTGTGTGTGTGTGTGTGTTGTCGGTGTGTGTGTGTGTGTTGTGTGTGTGTGTGTTGTCAGTGTGTGTGTGTGTGTTGTCGGTGTGTGTGTGTGTGTGTGTGTGTGTGTGTGTGTTGTCGGTGTGTGTGTGTTGTCGGTGTGTGTGTGTGTGTGTGTTGTCGGTGTGTGTGTGTGTGTGTTGTCGGTGTGTGTGTGTGTGTGTGTTGTCAGTGTGTGTGTGTGTGTTGTCGGTGTGTGTGTGTGTGTTGTCGGTGTGTGTGTGTTTATGTGTTGTCGGTGTGTGTGTGTGTGTGTGTTGTCGGTGTGTGTGTGTGTTGTAGGTGTGTGTGTGTGTGTTGTCGGTGTGTGTGTGTGTGTGTGTGTGTGTGTTGTCGGTGTGTGTGTGTGTGTGTTGTCGGTGTGTGTGTGTGTGTGTTGTCGGTGTGTGTGTGTGTTGTCGGTGTGTGTGTGTGTGTTGTGTGTGTGTGTTGTCAGTGTGTGTGTGTGTGTTGTCGGTGTGTGTGTGTGTGTGTTGTCGGTGTGTGTGTGTGTTGTCAGTGTTTGTGTGTGTGTGTTGTCGGTGTGTGTGTGTGTGTGTGTGTGTGTGTCGGTGTGTGTGTGTGTGTTGTCGGTGTGTGTGTGTGTTGTCGGTGTGTGTGTGTGTTGTCGGTATGTGTGTTGCTGGAGTGTGCGTGGGTGTGTTGTAAGTGTGTGTGTGTGTTGTCGGTGTGTGTGTGTGTGTTGTCGGTGTGTGTGTGTGTGTTGTCGGTGTGTGTGTGTGTGTTGTGGGTGTGTGTGTTTGTGTTGTCGGTGTGTGTGTGTGTGTGTTGTCGGTGTGTTTGTGTGTGTGTGTTGTCGGTGTGTGTGTGTGTGTGTTGTCGGTGTGTGTGTGTGTGTTGTGTGTGTGTGTGTTGTCGGTGTGTGTGTGTGTGTGTGTTGTCGGTGTGTGTGTGTGTGTTGTCGGTGTGTGTGTGTGTGTGTTGTCGGTGTGTGTGTGTGTGTGTGTGTTGTCGCTGTGTGTGTGTGTGTGTTGTTTGTGTGTGTGTTGTCGGTGTGTGTGTGTGTTGTAGGTGTGTGTGTGTGTGTTGTCGGTGTGTGTGTGTGTGTGTGTGTGTGTGTTGTCGGTGTGTGTGTGTGTGTGTTGTCGGTGTGTGTGTGTGTGTGTTGTCGGTGTGTGTGTGTGTTGTCGGTGTGTGTGTGTGTGTTGTGTGTGTGTGTTGTCAGTGTGTGTGTGTGTGTTGTCGGTGTGTGTGTGTGTGTGTTGTCGGTGTGTGTGTGTGTTGTCAGTGTTTGTGTGTGTGTGTTGTCGGTGTGTGTGTGTGTGTGTGTGTGTGTTGTCGGTGTGTGTGTGTGTGTTGTCGGTGTGTGTGTGTGTGTTGTCGGTGTGTGTGTGTGTTGTCGGTATGTGTGTTGCTGGAGTGTGCGTGGGTGTGTTGTAAGTGTGTGTGTGTGTTGTCGGTGTGTGTGTGTGTGTTGTCGGTGTGTGTGTGTGTGTTGTCGGTGTGTGTGTGTGTGTTGTGGGTGTGTGTGTTTGTGTTGTCGGTGTGTGTGTGTGTGTGTTGTCGGTGTGTTTGTGTGTGTGTGTTGTCGGTGTGTGTGTGTGTGTGTTGTCGGTGTGTGTGTGTGTGTTGTGTGTGTGTGTGTTGTCGGTGTGTGTGTGTGTGTGTGTTGTCGGTGTGTGTGTGTGTGTTGTCGGTGTGTGTGTGTGTGTGTTGTCGGTGTGTGTGTGTGTGTGTTGTCGCTGTGTGTGTGTGTGTGTTGTTTGTGTGTGTGTTGTCGGTGTGTGTGTGTGTTGTCGGTGTGTGTGTGTGTTGTCGGTGTGTGTGTGTGTGTGTTGTCGGTGTGTGTGTGTGTGTGTTGTCGGTGTGTGTGTGTGTGTTGTGGGTGTGTGTGTTTGTGTTGTCGGTGTGTGTGTGTGTGTGTTGTCGGTGTGTTTGTGTGTGTGTGTTGTCGGTGTGTGTGTGTGTGTTGTCGGTGTGTGTGTGTGTGTTGTGTGTGTGTGTGTTGTCGTTGTGTGTGTGTGTGTGTGTTGTCGGTGTGTGTGTGTGTGTTGTCGGTGTGTGTGTGTGTGTGTTGTCGGTGTGTGTGTGTGTGTGTTGTCGCTGTGTGTGTGTGTGTGTTGTTTGTGTGTGTGTTGTCGGTGTGTGTGTGTGTTGTCGGTGTGTGTGTATGTGTGTGTTGTCGGTGTGTGTGTGTGTGTGTGTTGTCGGTGTGTGTGTGTGTGTGTTGTCGGTGTGTGTGTGTGTGTTGTCGGTGTGTGTGTGTGTGTGTTGTCGGTGTGTGTGTGTGTGTGTGTTGTCGGTGTGTGTGTTGTCGGTGCGTGTGTGTGTGTGTTGTCGGTGTGTGTGTTGTCGGTGTGTGTGTGTGTGTTGTCGGTGTGTGTGTGTGTGTGTGTGTGTGTTGTCGGTGTGTGTGTGTGTTGTCGGTGTGTGTGTGTTGTCGGTGTGTTGTCGGTGTGTGTGTGTGTGTGTTGTCGGTGTGTGTGTGTTGTCGGTGTGTGTGTGTGTGTGTGTGTTGTTGGTGTGTGTGTGTGTTGTGTGTGTGTGTGTGTTGTCGGTGTGTGTGTGTGTGTGTTGTCGGTGTGTGTGTGTGTGTGTCTTGTCGGTGTGTGTGTGTTGTCGTTGTGTGTGTGTGTGTGTGGTAGGTGTGTGTGTGTGTTGTCGGTGTGTGTGTGTGTGTGTGTTGTCGGTGTGTGTGTGTGTTGTCGGTGTGTGTGTGTGTGTTGTCGGTGTGTGTGTGTGTGTTGTTGGTGTGTGTGTGTGTGTGTTGTCGGTGTGTGTGTGTTGTCGGTGTGTGTGTGTGTGTTGTTGGTGTGTGTGTGTGTGTGTTGTCGGTGTGTGTGTGTGTGTGTGTGTGTGTGTTGTTGGTGTGTGTGTGAGTGTGTGTTGTCGGTGTGTGTGTGTGTGTATTGTCGGTGTGTGTGTGTGTGTGTTGTCGGTGTGTGTGTGTGTGTGTGTTGTGTGTGTGTGTGTTGTCGGTGTGTGTGTGTGTGTGTTGTCGGTGTGTGTGTGTGTGTGTTGTCGGTGTGTGTGTGTGTGTTGTCTGTGTGTGTGTGTGGTCGGTGTGTGTGTGTGTGTGTTGTCGGTGTGTGTGTGTGTTGTCGGTGTGTGTGTGTGTGTGTGTGTTGTCGGTGTGTGTGTGTGTTGTGTGTGTGTTGTCGGTGTGTGTGTGTGTGTGTTGTTGGTGTGTGTGTGTGTGTGTGTTGTCGGTGTGTGTGTGTGTGTGTGTTGTCGGTGTGTGTGTTTGTTGTCGGTGTGTGTGTGTGTGTGTGTGTGTTGTCGGTGTGTGTGTGTGTGTGTGTGTTGTCGGTGTGTGTGTGTGTGTGTGTTGTCGGTGTGTGTGTGTTGTCGGTGCGTGTGTGTGTTGTCGGTGTGTGTGTGTGTTGTCGGTGTGTGTGTGTGTGTGTTGTCGTGTGTGTGTGTGTGTGTGTGTTGTCGGTGTGTGTGTGTTGTCGGTGTGTGTGTGTGTGTTGTCGGTGTGTGTGTGTTGTCGGTGTGTGTGTGTGTGTTGTCGGTGTGTGTGTGTGTGTGTGTTGTCGGTGTGTTTGTGTGTGTGTGTTGTCGGTGTGTGTGTGTGTGTTGTGTGTGTGTGTGTTGTCGGTGTGTGTGTGTGTTGTCGGTGTGTGTGTGTGTTGTCGGTGTGTGTGTGTGTGTGTGTTGTCGGTGTGTGTGTGTGTGTGTTGTCGGTGTGTGTGTGTGTGTTGTCGGTGTATGTGTGTGTGTGTTGTCGGTGTGTGTGTGTGTGTTGTCGGTGTGTGTGTGTTGTCGGTGCGTGTGTGTGTGTGTATGTTGTCGGTGTGTGTGTGTGTTGTCGGTGTGTGTGTGTGTGTTGTCGGTGTGTGTGTGTGTGTGTTGTCGGTGTGTGTGTGTGTGTGTGTGGTAGGTGTGTGTGTGTGTTGTCGGTGTGTGTGTGTGTGTGTTGTCGGTGTGTGTGTGTGTGTGTGTTGTCGGTGTGTGTGTGTGTGTGTTGTCGGTGTGTGTGTGTTGTCGGTGTGTGTGTGTGTTGTCGGTGTGTGTGTGTGTGTTGTCGGTGTGTGTGTGTGTGTTGTTGGTGTGTGTGTGTGTGTGTGTGTGTGTTGTCGGTGTGTGTGTGTGTTGTCGGTGTGTGTGTGTGTGTGTTGTCGGTGTGTGTGTGTGTGTTGTCGGTGTGTGTGTGTGTGTTGTCGGTGTGTGTGTGTGTGTGTTGTCGGTGTGTGTGTGTGTGTGTGTGTTGTCGGTGTGTGTGTGTGTTGTCGGTGTGTGTGTGTGTGTTTGTGGTAGGTGTGTGTGTGTGTTGTCGGTGTGTGTGTGTGTGTTGTCGGTGTGTGTGTGTGTTGTCGGTGTGTGTGTGTGTGTGTGTGTGTGTGTGCTGACGGTGTGTGTGTGTGTGTGTGTTGTCGGTGTGTGTGTGTTGTCGGTGTGTGTGTGTTGTCGGTGTGTTGTCGGTGTGTGTGTGTGTGTGTGTTGTCGGTGTGTGTGTGTGTGTTGTCGGTGTGTGTGTGTGTGTTGTCGGTGTGTGTGTGTGTTGTGTGTGTGTGTGTGTTGTCGGTGTGTGTGTGTGTGTGTTGTCGGTGTGTGTGTGTGTGTGTCTTATCGGTGTGTGTGTGTTGTCATTGTGTGTGTGTGTGTTTGTGGTAGGTGTGTGTGTGTGTTGTCGGTGTGTGTGTGTGTGTTGTCGGTGTGTGTGTGTGTTGTCGGTGTGTGTGTGTGTGTTGTCGGTGTGTGTGTTGTTGGTGTGTGTGTGTGTGTGTGTGTTGTCGGTGTGTGTGTGTTGTCGGTGTGTGTGTGTGTGTGTTGTCGGTGTGTGTGTGTGTGTTGTCGGTGTGTGTGTGTGTGTTGTCGGTGTGTGTGTGTGTGTGTGTGTGTGTTGTCGGTGTGTGTGTCAGTGTGTGTTGTTGGTGTGTGTGTGTGTGTGTGTGTTGTCGGTGTGTGTGTGTGTGTTGTCGGTGTGTGTGTGTGTGTGTTGTGTGTGTGTGTGTTGTCGGTGTGTGTGTGTGTGTTGTCGGTGTGTGTGTGTGTTGTCGGAGTGTGTGTGTGTGTGTTGTCGGTGTGTGTGTGTGTGTTGTCAGTGTGTGTGTGTGTGTTATCGGTGTGTGTGAGTGTTTGTGTGTGTGTTGTCGGTGTGTGTGTGTGTCTGTGTTGTCGGTGTGTGTGTGTGTGTTGTCGGTGTGTGTGTGTGTTGTCGGTGTGTGTGTGTTGTCGGTGTGTGTGTGTGTGTTGTTGGTGTGTGTGTGTGTGTGTTGTCGGTGTGTGTGTGTGTTGTCGGTGTGTGTGTGTGTGTTGTTGGTGTGTGTGTGTGTGTGTTGTCGGTGTGTGTGTGTGTGTGTGTGTGTGTGTTGTCGGTGTGTGTGTGAGTGTGTGTTGTCGGTGTGTGTGTGTGTGTGTTGTGTGTGTGTGTGTTGTCGGTGTGTGTGTGTGTGTGTTGTCGGTGTGTGTGTGTGTGTGTTGTCGGTGTGTGTGTGTGTGTTGTCTGTGTGTGTGTGTGGTCGGTGTGTGTGTGTGTGTGTTGTCGGTGTGTGTGTGTGTTGTCGGTGTGTGTGTGTGTGTGTGTGTGTTGTCGGTGTGTGTGTGTGTTGTGTGTGTGTGTGTTGTCGGTGTGTGTGTGTGTGTGTTGTTGGTGTGTGTGTGTGTGTGTGTTGTCGGTGTGTGTGTGTGTGTGTGTTGTCGGTGTGTGTGTTTGTTGTCGGTGTGTGTGTGTGTGTGTGTGTGTGTGTTGTCGGTGTGTGTGTGTGTGTGTGTGTTGTCGGTGTGTGTGTGTGTGTGTGTTGTCGGTGTGTGTGTGTTGTCGGTGCGTGTGTGTGTTGTCGGTGTGTGTGTGTGTTGTCGGTGTGTGTGTGTGTGTGTTGTCGGTGTGTGTGTGTGTGTGTGTTGTCGGTGTGTGTGTGTTGTCGGTGTGTGTGTGTGTGTTGTCGGTGTGTGTGTGTTGTCGGTGTGTGTGTGTGTGTTGTCGGTGTGTGTGTGTGTGTGTGTTGTCGGTGTGTTTGTGTGTGTGTGTTGTCGGTGTGTGTGTGTGTGTTGTGTGTGTGTGTGTTGTCGGTGTGTGTGTGTGTTGTCGGTGTGTGTGTGTGTTGTCGGTGTGTGTGTGTGTGTGTGTGTGTTGTCGGTGTGTGTGTGTGTGTGTTGTCGGTGTGTGTGTGTGTGTTGTCGGTGTATGTGTGTGTGTGTTGTCGGTGTGTGTGTGTGTGTTGTCGGTGTGTGTGTGTTGTCGGTGCGTGTGTGTGTGTGTATGTTGTCGGTGTGTGTGTGTTGTCGGTGTGTGTGTGTGTGTGTTGTCGGTGTGTGTGTGTGTGTGTTGTCGGTGTGTGTGTGTGTGTGTGTGGTAGGTGTGTGTGTGTGTTGTCGGTGTGTGTGTGTGTGTGTTGTCGGTGTGTGTGTGTGTGTGTTGTCGGTGTGTGTGTGTGTGTGTTGTCGGTGTGTGTGTGTTGTCGGTGTGTGTGTGTGTTGTCGGTGTGTGTGTGTGTGTTGTCGGTGTGTGTGTGTGTGTTGTTGGTGTGTGTGTGTGTGTGTGTGTGTGTTGTCGGTGTGTGTGTGTGTTGTCGGTGTGTGTGTGTGTGTGTTGTCGGTGTGTGTGTGTGTGTTGTCGGTGTGTGTGTGTGTGTTGTCGGTGTGTGTGTGTGTGTGTTGTCGGTGTGTGTGTGTGTGTGTGTGTTGTCGGTGTGTGTGTGTGTTGTCGGTGTGTGTGTGTGTGTGTTGTCGGTGTGTGTGTGTGTGTTGTCAGTGTGTGTGTGTGTGTGTGTGTTGTCGGTGTGTGTGTGTTGTCGGTGCGTGTGTGTGTGTGTGTGTGTGTTGTCGGTGTGTGTGTGTGTGTGTTGTCGGTGTGTGTGTGTGTGTGTGTTGTCGGTGTGTGTGTGTTGTCGGTGCGTGTGTGTGTTGTCGGTGTGTGTGTGTGTTGTCGGTGTGTGTGTGTGTGTGTTGTCGGTGTGTGTGTGTGTGTGTGTTGTCGGTGTGTGTGTGTTGTCGGTGTGTGTGTGTGTTGTCGGTGTGTGTGTGTTGTCGGTGTGTGTGTGTGTGTTGTCGGTGTGTGTGTGTGTGTGTGTTGTCGGTGTGTTTGTGTGTGTGTGTTGTCGGTGTGTGTGTGTGTGTTGTGTGTGTGTGTGTTGTCGGTGTGTGTGTGTGTTGTCGGTGTGTGTGTGTGTTGTCGGTGTGTGTGTGTGTGTGTGTGTGTTGTCGGTGTGTGTGTGTGTGTGTTGTCGGTGTGTGTGTGTGTGTTGTCGGTGTATGTGTGTGTGTGTTGTCGGTGTGTGTGTGTGTGTTGTCGGTGTGTGTGTGTTGTCGGTGCGTGTGTGTGTGTGTATGTTGTCGGTGTGTGTGTGTGTTGTCGGTGTGTGTGTGTGTGTTGTCGGTGTGTGTGTGTGTGTGTGTGGTAGGTGTGTGTGTGTGTTGTCGGTGTGTGTGTGTGTGTGTTGTCGGTGTGTGTGTGTGTGTGTTGTCGGTGTGTGTGTGTGTGTGTTGTCGGTGTGTGTGTGTTGTCGGTGTGTGTGTGTGTTGTCGGTGTGTGTGTGTGTGTTTGTCGGTGTGTGTGTGTGTGTTGTTGGTGTGTGTGTGTGTGTGTGTGTGTGTTGTCGGTGTGTGTGTGTGTTGTCGGTGTGTGTGTGTGTGTGTTGTCGGTGTGTGTGTGTGTGTTGTCGGTGTGTGTGTGTGTGTTGTCGGTGTGTGTGTGTGTGTGTTGTCGGTGTGTGTGTGTGTGTGTGTGTTGTCGGTGTGTGTGTGTGTTGTCGGTGTGTGTGTGTGTGTGTTGTCGGTGTGTGTGTGTGTGTTGTCAGTGTGTGTGTGTGTGTGTGTGTTGTCGGTGTGTGTGTGTTGTCGGTGCGTGTGTGTGTGTGTGTGTGTGTGTGTGTGTGTGTGTGTTGTCGGTGTGTGTGTGTGTGTGTGTTGTCGGTGTGTGTGTGTGTGTGTGTTGTCGGTGTGTGTGTGTTGTCGGTGTGTGTGTGTTGTCGGTGTGTTGTCGGTGTGTGTGTGTGTGTGTGTTGTCGGTGTGTGTGTGTGTGTTGTCGGTGTGTGTGTGTGTGTTGTCGGTGTGTGTGTGTGTTGTGTGTGTGTGTGTGTTGTCGGTGTGTGTGTGTGTGTGTTGTCGGTGTGTGTGTGTGTGTGTCTTATCGGTGTGTGTGTGTTGTCATTGTGTGTGTGTGTGTTTGTGGTAGGTGTGTGTGTGTGTGTTGTCGGTGTGTGTGTGTGTGTGTTGTCGGTGTGTGTGTGTGTTGTCGGTGTGTGTGTGTGTGTTGTCGGTGTGTGTGTTGTTGGTGTGTGTGTGTGTGTGTGTGTTGTCGGTGTGTGTGTGTTGTCGGTGTGTGTGTGTGTGTGTTGTCGGTGTGTGTGTGTGTGTTGTCGGTGTGTGTGTGTGTGTTGTCGGTGTGTGTGTGTGTGTGTGTGTGTGTTGTCGGTGTGTGTGTCAGTGTGTGTTGTTGGTGTGTGTGTGTGTGTGTGTTGTCGGTGTGTGTGTGTGTGTGTTGTCGGTGTGTGTGTGTGTGTGTTGTGTGTGTGTGTGTTGTCGGTGTGTGTGTGTGTGTTGTCGGTGTGTGTGTGTGTTGTCGGAGTGTGTGTGTGTGTGTTGTCGGTGTGTGTGTGTGTGTTGTCAGTGTGTGTGTGTGTGTTATCGGTGTGTGTGAGTGTTTGTGTGTGTGTTGTCGGTGTGTGTGTGTGTCTGTGTTGTCGGTGTGTGTGTGTGTGTTGTCGGTGTGTGTGTGTGTTGTCGGTGTGTGTGAGTGTGTTGCTGGTGTGTGTGTGTGTGTTGTCGGTGTGTGTGTGTGTGTGTTGTCGGTGTGTGTGTTGTCGGTGTGTGTGTGTGTGTGTTGTCGGTGTGTGTGTGTGTGTGTTGTCGGTGTGTGTGTGTTGTCGGTGTGTGTGTGTGTTGTCGGTGTGTGTGTGTGTGTTTGTCGGTGTGTGTGTGTGTGTTGTTGGTGTGTGTGTGTGTGTGTGTGTGTGTTGTCGGTGTGTGTGTGTGTTGTCGGTGTGTGTGTGTGTGTGTTGTCGGTGTGTGTGTGTGTGTTGTCGGTGTGTGTGTGTGTGTTGTCGGTGTGTGTGTGTGTGTGTTGTCGGTGTGTGTGTGTGTGTGTGTGTTGTCGGTGTGTGTGTGTGTTGTCGGTGTGTGTGTGTGTGTGTTGTCGGTGTGTGTGTGTGTGTTGTCAGTGTGTGTGTGTGTGTGTGTGTTGTCGGTGTGTGTGTGTTGTCGGTGCGTGTGTGTGTGTGTGTGTGTGTGTGTGTGTGTGTTGTCGGTGTGTGTGTGTGTGTGTGTTGTCGGTGTGTGTGTGTGTGTGTGTTGTCGGTGTGTGTGTGTTGTCGGTGTGTGTGTGTTGTCGGTGTGTTGTCGGTGTGTGTGTGTGTGTGTGTTGTCGGTGTGTGTGTGTGTGTTGTCGGTGTGTGTGTGTTGTCGGTGTGTGTGTGTGTTGTGTGTGTGTGTGTGTTGTCGGTGTGTGTGTGTGTGTGTTGTCGGTGTGTGTGTGTGTGTGTCTTATCGGTGTGTGTGTGTTGTCATTGTGTGTGTGTGTGTTTGTGGTAGGTGTGTGTGTGTGTGTTGTCGGTGTGTGTGTGTGTGTGTTGTCGGTGTGTGTGTGTGTTGTCGGTGTGTGTGTGTGTGTTGTCGGTGTGTGTGTTGTTGGTGTGTGTGTGTGTGTGTGTGTGTTGTCGGTGTGTGTGTGTTGTCGGTGTGTGTGTGTGTGTGTTGTCGGTGTGTGTGTGTGTGTTGTCGGTGTGTGTGTGTGTGTTGTCGGTGTGTGTGTGTGTGTGTTGTCGGTGTGTGTGTGTGTTGTCGGTGTGTGTGTGTTGTCGGTGTGTGTGTGTGTTGTCGGTGTGTGTGTGTGTGTTTGTCGGTGTGTGTGTGTGTGTTGTTGGTGTGTGTGTGTGTGTGTGTGTGTGTTGTCGGTGTGTGTGTGTGTTGTCGGTGTGTGTGTGTGTGTGTTGTCGGTGTGTGTGTGTGTGTTGTCGGTGTGTGTGTGTGTGTTGTCGGTGTGTGTGTGTGTGTGTTGTCGGTGTGTGTGTGTGTGTGTGTGTTGTCGGTGTGTGTGTGTGTTGTCGGTGTGTGTGTGTGTGTGTTGTCGGTGTGTGTGTGTGTGTTGTCAGTGTGTGTGTGTGTGTGTGTGTTGTCGGTGTGTGTGTGTTGTCGGTGCGTGTGTGTGTGTGTGTGTGTGTGTGTGTGTGTGTTGTCGGTGTGTGTGTGTGTGTGTGTTGTCGGTGTGTGTGTGTGTGTGTGTTGTCGGTGTGTGTGTGTTGTCGGTGTGTGTGTGTTGTCGGTGTGTTGTCGGTGTGTGTGTGTGTGTGTGTTGTCGGTGTGTGTGTGTGTGTTGTCGGTGTGTGTGTGTGTGTTGTCGGTGTGTGTGTGTGTTGTGTGTGTGTGTGTGTTGTCGGTGTGTGTGTGTGTGTGTTGTCGGTGTGTGTGTGTGTGTGTCTTATCGGTGTGTGTGTGTTGTCATTGTGTGTGTGTGTGTTTGTGGTAGGTGTGTGTGTGTGTGTTGTCGGTGTGTGTGTGTGTGTGTTGTCGGTGTGTGTGTGTGTTGTCGGTGTGTGTGTGTGTGTTGTCGGTGTGTGTGTTGTTGGTGTGTGTGTGTGTGTGTGTGTTGTCGGTGTGTGTGTGTTGTCGGTGTGTGTGTGTGTGTGTTGTCGGTGTGTGTGTGTGTGTTGTCGGTGTGTGTGTGTGTGTTGTCGGTGTGTGTGTGTGTGTGTGTGTGTGTTGTCGGTGTGTGTGTCAGTGTGTGTTGTTGGTGTGTGTGTGTGTGTGTGTTGTCGGTGTGTGTGTGTGTGTGTTGTCGGTGTGTGTGTGTGTGTGTTGTGTGTGTGTGTGTTGTCGGTGTGTGTGTGTGTGTTGTCGGTGTGTGTGTGTGTTGTCGGAGTGTGTGTGTGTGTGTTGTCGGTGTGTGTGTGTGTGTTGTCAGTGTGTGTGTGTGTGTTATCGGTGTGTGTGAGTGTTTGTGTGTGTGTTGTCGGTGTGTGTGTGTGTCTGTGTTGTCGGTGTGTGTGTGTGTGTTGTCGGTGTGTGTGTGTGTTGTCGGTGTGTGTGAGTGTGTTGCTGGTGTGTGTGTGTGTGTTGTCGGTGTGTGTGTGTGTGTGTTGTCGGTGTGTGTGTTGTCGGTGTGTGTGTGTGTGTGTTGTCGGTGTGTGTGTGTGTGTGTTGTCGGTGTGTGTGTGTTGTCGGTGTGTGTGTGTGTTGTCGGTGTGTGTGTGTGTGTTTGTCGGTGTGTGTGTGTGTGTTGTTGGTGTGTGTGTGTGTGTGTGTGTGTGTTGTCGGTGTGTGTGTGTGTTGTCGGTGTGTGTGTGTGTGTGTTGTCGGTGTGTGTGTGTGTGTTGTCGGTGTGTGTGTGTGTGTTGTCGGTGTGTGTGTGTGTGTGTTGTCGGTGTGTGTGTGTGTGTGTGTGTTGTCGGTGTGTGTGTGTGTTGTCGGTGTGTGTGTGTGTGTGTTGTCGGTGTGTGTGTGTGTGTTGTCAGTGTGTGTGTGTGTGTGTGTGTTGTCGGTGTGTGTGTGTTGTCGGTGCGTGTGTGTGTGTGTGTGTGTGTGTGTGTGTGTGTGTGTTGTCGGTGTGTGTGTGTGTGTGTGTTGTCGGTGTGTGTGTGTGTGTGTGTTGTCGGTGTGTGTGTGTTGTCGGTGTGTGTGTGTTGTCGGTGTGTTGTCGGTGTGTGTGTGTGTGTGTGTTGTCGGTGTGTGTGTGTGTGTTGTCGGTGTGTGTGTGTTGTCGGTGTGTGTGTGTGTTGTGTGTGTGTGTGTGTTGTCGGTGTGTGTGTGTGTGTGTTGTCGGTGTGTGTGTGTGTGTGTCTTATCGGTGTGTGTGTGTTGTCATTGTGTGTGTGTGTGTTTGTGGTAGGTGTGAGTGTGTGTGTTGTCGGTGTGTGTGTGTGTGTGTTGTCGGTGTGTGTGTGTGTTGTCGGTGTGTGTGTGTGTGTTGTCGGTGTGTGTGTTGTTGGTGTGTGTGTGTGTGTGTGTGTGTTGTCGGTGTGTGTGTGTTGTCGGTGTGTGTGTGTGTGTGTTGTCGGTGTGTGTGTGTGTGTTGTCGGTGTGTGTGTGTGTGTTGTCGGTGTGTGTGTGTGTGTGTGTGTGTGTTGTCGGTGTGTGTGTCAGTGTGTGTTGTTGGTGTGTGTGTGTGTGTGTGTTGTCGGTGTGTGTGTGTGTGTGTTGTCGGTGTGTGTGTGTGTGTGTTGTGTGTGTGTGTGTTGTCGGTGTGTGTGTGTGTGTTGTCGGTGTGTGTGTGTGTTGTCGGAGTGTGTGTGTGTGTGTTGTCGGTGTGTGTGTGTGTGTTGTCAGTGTGTGTGTGTGTGTTATCGGTGTGTGTGAGTGTTTGTGTGTGTGTTGTCGGTGTGTGTGTGTGTCTGTGTTGTCGGTGTGTGTGTGTGTGTTGTCGGTGTGTGTGTGTGTTGTCGGTGTGTGTGAGTGTGTTGCTGGTGTGTGTGTGTGTGTTGTCGGTGTGTGTGTGTGTGTGTTGTCGGTGTGTGTGTTGTCGGTGTGTGTGTGTGTGTGTGTGTGTGTGTGTGTGTGTGTGTGTTGTCGGTGTGTGTGTGTTGTCGGTGTGTGTGTGTGTGTGTGTGTGTTGTCGGTGTGTGTGTGTGTGTCTTGTCAGTGTGTGTGTGTGTGTATTGTCGGTGTGTGTGTGTTTATGTGTTGTCGGTGTGTGTGTGTGTGTGTGTTGTCGGTGTGTGTGTGTGTTGTAGGTGTGTGTGTGTGTGTTGTCGGTGTGTGTGTGTGTGTGTGTGTGTTGTCGGTGTGTGTGTGTGTGTGTTGTCGGTGTGTGTGTGTGTGTGTTGTCGGTGTGTGTGTGTGTGTGTGTTGTCGGTGTGTGTGTGTGTGTTGTGTGTGTGTGTGTTGTCAGTGTGTGTGTGTGTGTTGTCGGTGTGTGTGTGTGTGTGTGTGTGTTGTCGGTGTGTGTGTGTTGTCGGTGTGTGTGTGTGTTGTCGGTGTGTGTGTGTGTGTGTTGTCGGTGTGTGTGTGTGTGTGTTGTCAGTGTGTGTGTGAGTGTTGTCGGTGTGTGTGTGTGTGTTGTCGGTGTGTGTGTGTGTGTTGTCGGTGTGTGTGTGTGTGTTGTCGGTGTGTGTGTGTGTGTGTTGTCGGTATGTGTGTTGCTGGAGTGTGCGTGGGTGTGTTGTCGGTGTGTGTGTGTGTTGTCGGTGTGTGTGTGTGTGTTGTCGGTGTATGTGTGTGTGTTGTCGGTGTGTGTGTGTGTGTTGTGGGTGTGTGTGTTTGTGTTGTCGGTGTGTGTGTGTGTGTGTGTTGTCGGTGTGTTTGTGTGTGTGTGTTGTCGGTATGTGTGTGTGTGTGTTGTCGGTGTGTGTGTGTGTGTTGTGTGTGTGTGTGTGTGTGTTGTCGGTGTGTGTGTGTGTGTGTGTTGTCGGTGTGTGTGTGTGTGTGTGTGTGTGTGTTGTCGGTGTGTGTGTGTGTGTGTGTGTTGTCGCTGTGTGTGTGTTGTCGGTGTGTGTGTGTGTGTGTGTGTTGTCGGTGTGTGTGTGTGTGTGTTGTCAGTGTGTGTGTGTGTGTTGTCGGTGTGTGTGTGTGTTGTCGGTGTGTGTGTGTGTTGTCGGTGTGTGTGTGTGTGTTGTCGGTGTGTGTGTGTGTGTTGTGGGTGTGTGTGTTTGTGTTGTCGGTGTGTGTGTGTGTGTGTGTGTTGTCGGTGTGTTTGTGTGTGTGTGTTGTCGGTGTGTGTGTGTGTGTTGTCGGTGTGTGTGTGTGTGTGTGTGTGTGTGTGTTGTCGGTGTGTGTGTCAGTGTGTGTTGTTGGTGTGTGTGTGTGTGTGTTGTCGGTGTGTGTGTGTGTGTGTTGTCGGTGTGTGTGTGTGTGTGTTGTGTGTGTGTGTGTTGTCGGTGTGTGTGTGTGTGTTGTCGGTGTGTGTGTGTGTTGTCGGAGTGTGTGTGTGTGTGTTGTCGGTGTGTGTGTGTGTGTGTTGTCGGTGTGTGTGTGTGTGTTGTCAGTGTGTGTGTGTGTTGTCGGTGTGTGTGTGTGTTGTCGGTGTGTGTGTGTGTTGTCGGTGTGTGTGTGTGTGTTGTCGGTGTGTGTGTGTGTGTTGTGGGTGTGTGTGTTTGTGTTGTCGGTGTGTGTATGTGTGTGTGTGTTGTCGGTGTGTTTGTGTGTATGTGTTGTCGGTGTGTGTGTGTGTGTTGTCGGTGTGTGTGTGTGTGTGTGTGTGTGTTGTCGGTGTGTGTGTCAGTGTGTGTTGTTGGTGTGTGTGTGTGTGTGTGTTGTCGGTGTGTGTGTGTGTGTGTTGTCGGTGTGTGTGTGTGTGTGTTGTGTGTGTGTGTGTTGTCGGTGTGTGTGTGTGTGTTGTCGGTGTGTGTGTGTGTTGTCGGAGTGTGTGTGTGTGTGTTGTCGGTGTGTGTGTGTGTGTTGTCAGTGTGTGTGTGTGTGTTATCGGTGTGTGTGAGTGTTTGTGTCTTTGTTGTCGGTGTGTGTGTGTGTGTTGTCGGTGTGTGTGTTGTCGGTGTGTGTGAGTGTGTTGCTGGTGTGTGTGTGTGTGTTGTCGGTGTGTGTGTGTGTTGTCGGTGTGTGTGTGTGTTGTCGGTGTGTGTGTGTGTGTTGTCAGTGTGTGTGTGTGTGTGTTGTCGGTGTGTGTGTGTGTGTGTTGTTGGTGTGTGTGTGTGTGTGTGTTGTCGGTGTGTGTGTTGTCGGTGCGTGTGTGTGTGTGTGTGTGTGTGTTGTCGGTGTGTGTGTGTGTGTGTGTTGTCGGTGTGTGTGTGTGTGTGTGTTGTCGGTGTGTGTGTGTTGTCGGTGTGTGTGTGTTGTCGGTGTGTGTGTGTGTTGTCGGTGTGTGTGTGTGTGTTTGTCGGTGTGTGTGTGTGTGTTGTTGGTGTGTGTGTGTGTGTGTGTGTGTGTTGTCGGTGTGTGTGTGTGTTGTCGGTGTGTGTGTGTGTGTGTTGTCGGTGTGTGTGTGTGTGTTGTTGGTGTGTGTGTGTGTGTTGTCGGTGTGTGTGTGTGTGTGTTGTCGGTGTGTGTGTGTGTGTGTGTGTTGTCGGTGTGTGTGTGTGTTGTCGGTGTGTGTGTGTGTGTGTTGTCGGTGTGTGTGTGTGTGTTGTCAGTGTGTGTGTGTGTGTGTGTGTTGTCGGTGTGTGTGTGTTGTCGGTGCGTGTGTGTGTGTGTGTGTGTGTGTGTGTGTGTGTGTTGTCGGTGTGTGTGTGTGTGTGTGTTGTCGGTGTGTGTGTGTGTGTGTGTTGTCGGTGTGTGTGTGTTGTCGGTGTGTGTGTGTTGTCGGTGTGTTGTCGGTGTGTGTGTGTGTGTGTGTTGTCGGTGTGTGTGTGTGTGTTGTCGGTGTGTGTGTGTGTGTTGTCGGTGTGTGTGTGTGTTGTGTGTGTGTGTGTGTTGTCGGTGTGTGTGTGTGTGTGTTGTCGGTGTGTGTGTGTGTGTGTCTTATCGGTGTGTGTGTGTTGTCATTGTGTGTGTGTGTGTTTGTGGTAGGTGTGTGTGTGTGTGTTGTCGGTGTGTGTGTGTGTGTGTTGTCGGTGTGTGTGTGTGTTGTCGGTGTGTGTGTGTGTGTTGTCGGTGTGTGTGTTGTTGGTGTGTGTGTGTGTGTGTGTGTTGTCGGTGTGTGTGTGTTGTCGGTGTGTGTGTGTGTGTGTTGTCGGTGTGTGTGTGTGTGTTGTCGGTGTGTGTGTGTGTGTTGTCGGTGTGTGTGTGTGTGTGTGTGTGTGTTGTCGGTGTGTGTGTCAGTGTGTGTTGTTGGTGTGTGTGTGTGTGTGTGTTGTCGGTGTGTGTGTGTGTGTGTTGTCGGTGTGTGTGTGTGTGTGTTGTGTGTGTGTGTGTTGTCGGTGTGTGTGTGTGTGTTGTCGGTGTGTGTGTGTGTTGTCGGAGTGTGTGTGTGTGTGTTGTCGGTGTGTGTGTGTGTGTTGTCAGTGTGTGTGTGTGTGTTATCGGTGTGTGTGAGTGTTTGTGTGTGTGTTGTCGGTGTGTGTGTGTGTCTGTGTTGTCGGTGTGTGTGTGTGTGTTGTCGGTGTGTGTGTGTGTTGTCGGTGTGTGTGAGTGTGTTGCTGGTGTGTGTGTGTGTGTTGTCGGTGTGTGTGTGTGTGTGTTGTCGGTGTGTGTGTTGTCGGTGTGTGTGTGTGTGTGTGTGTGTGTGTGTGTGTGTGTGTGTTGTCGGTGTGTGTGTGTTGTCGGTGTGTGTGTGTGTGTGTGTGTGTTGTCGGTGTGTGTGTGTGTGTCTTGTCAGTGTGTGTGTGTGTGTATTGTCGGTGTGTGTGTGTTTATGTGTTGTCGGTGTGTGTGTGTGTGTGTGTTGTCGGTGTGTGTGTGTGTTGTAGGTGTGTGTGTGTGTGTTGTCGGTGTGTGTGTGTGTGTGTGTGTGTTGTCGGTGTGTGTGTGTGTGTGTTGTCGGTGTGTGTGTGTGTGTGTTGTCGGTGTGTGTGTGTGTGTGTGTTGTCGGTGTGTGTGTGTGTGTTGTGTGTGTGTGTGTTGTCAGTGTGTGTGTGTGTGTTGTCGGTGTGTGTGTGTGTGTGTGTGTGTTGTCGGTGTGTGTGTGTTGTCGGTGTGTGTGTGTGTTGTCGGTGTGTGTGTGTGTGTGTTGTCGGTGTGTGTGTGTGTGTGTTGTCAGTGTGTGTGTGAGTGTTGTCGGTGTGTGTGTGTGTGTGTTGTCGGTGTGTGTGTGTGTGTTGTCGGTGTGTGTGTGTGTGTTGTCGGTGTGTGTGTGTGTGTGTTGTCGGTATGTGTGTTGCTGGAGTGTGCGTGGGTGTGTTGTCGGTGTGTGTGTGTGTTGTCGGTGTGTGTGTGTGTGTTGTCGGTGTATGTGTGTGTGTTGTCGGTGTGTGTGTGTGTGTTGTGGGTGTGTGTGTTTGTGTTGTCGGTGTGTGTGTGTGTGTGTGTTGTCGGTGTGTTTGTGTGTGTGTGTTGTCGGTATGTGTGTGTGTGTGTTGTCGGTGTGTGTGTGTGTGTTGTGTGTGTGTGTGTGTGTGTTGTCGGTGTGTGTGTGTGTGTGTTGTCGGTGTGTGTGTGTGTGTTGTCGGTGTGTGTGTGTGTGTGTTGTCGGTGTGTGTGTGTGTGTGTGTGTTGTCGCTGTGTGTGTGTGTGTGTTGTCGGTGTGTGTGTGTGTGTGTGTTGTCGGTGTGTGTGTGTGTGTGTGTGTGTGTGTTGTCGGTGTGTGTTTGTTGTCGGTGTGTGTGTGTGTGTTGTCGGTGTGTGTGTGTGTGTGTTGTCGGTGTGTGTGTGTGTGTTGTCAGTGTGTGTGTGTGTGTTGTCGGTGTGTGTGTGTGTGTGTTGTCGGTGTGTGTGTGTGTGTGTGTTGTCGGTGTGTGTGTGTGTGTGTGTGTTGTCGCTGTGTGTGTGTTGTCGGTGTGTGTGTGTGTGTGTGTGTTGTCGGTGTGTGTGTGTGTGTGTTGTCGGTGTGTGTGTGTGTGTGTTGTCAGTGTGTGTGTGTGTGTTGTCGGTGTGTGTGTGTGTTGTCGGTGTGTGTGTGTGTTGTCGGTGTGTGTGTGTGTGTTGTCGGTGTGTGTGTGTGTGTTGTGGGTGTGTGTGTTTGTGTTGTCGGTGTGTGTGTGTGTGTGTGTGTTGTCGGTGTGTTTGTGTGTGTGTGTTGTCGGTGTGTGTGTGTGTGTTGTCGGTGTGTGTGTGTGTGTGTGTGTGTGTGTGTTGTCGGTGTGTGTGTCAGTGTGTGTTGTTGGTGTGTGTGTGTGTGTGTTGTCGGTGTGTGTGTGTGTGTGTTGTCGGTGTGTGTGTGTGTGTGTTGTGTGTGTGTGTGTTGTCGGTGTGTGTGTGTGTGTTGTCGGTGTGTGTGTGTGTTGTCGGAGTGTGTGTGTGTGTGTTGTCGGTGTGTGTGTGTGTGTGTTGTCGGTGTGTGTGTGTGTGTGTTGTCAGTGTGTGTGTGTGTTGTCGGTGTGTGTGTGTGTTGTCGGTGTGTGTGTGTGTTGTCGGTGTGTGTGTGTGTGTTGTCGGTGTGTGTGTGTGTGTTGTGGGTGTGTGTGTTTGTGTTGTCGGTGTGTGTGTGTGTGTGTGTGTTGTCGGTGTGTTTGTGTGTATGTGTTGTCGGTGTGTGTGTGTGTGTTGTCGGTGTGTGTGTGTGTGTGTGTGTGTTGTCGGTGTGTGTGTCAGTGTGTGTTGTTGGTGTGTGTGTGTGTGTGTGTTGTCGGTGTGTGTGTGTGTGTGTTGTCGGTGTGTGTGTGTGTGTGTTGTGTGTGTGTGTGTTGTCGGTGTGTGTGTGTGTGTTGTCGTTGTGTGTGTGTGTTGTCGGAGTGTGTGTGTGTGTGTTGTCGGTGTGTGTGTGTGTGTTGTCAGTGTGTGTGTGTGTGTTATCGGTGTGTGTGAGTGTTTGTGTGTGTGTTGTCGGTGTGTGTGTGTGTCTGTGTTGTCGGTGTGTGTGTGTGTGTTGTCGGTGTGTGTGTGTGTTGTCGGTGTGTGTGTGTGTGTTGTCAGTGTGTGTGTGTGTGTGTTGTCGGTGTGTGTGTGTGTGTGTTGTTGGTGTGTGTGTGTGTGTGTGTTGTCGGTGTGTGTGTGTTGTCGGTGCGTGTGTGTGTGTGTGTGTGTGTGTTGTCGGTGTGTGTGTGTGTGTGTGTTGTCGGTGTGTGTGTGTGTGTGTGTTGTCGGTGTGTGTGTGTTGTCGGTGTGTGTGTGTTGTCGGTGTGTTGTCGGTGTGTGTGTGTGTGTGTGTGTTGTCGGTGTGTGTGTGTTGTCGGTGTGTGTGTGTGTGTTGTCGGTGTGTGTGTGTGTTGTGTGTGTGTGTGTGTTGTCGGTGTGTGTGTGTGTGTGTTGTCGGTGTGTGTGTGTGTCTTATCGGTGTGTGTGTGTTGTCATTGTGTGTGTGTGTGTTTGTGGTAGGTGTGTGTGTGTGTTGTCGGTGTGTGTGTGTGTGTGTTGTCGGTGTGTGTGTGTGTTGTCGGTGTGGGTGTGTGTGTTGTCGGTGTGTGTGTTGTTGGTGTGTGTGTGTGTGTGTGTTGTCGGTGTGTGTGTTGTCGGTGTGTGTGTGTGTGTGTGTTGTCGGTGTGTGTGTGTGTGTTGTCGGTGTGTGTGTGTGTGTTGTCGGTGTGTGTGTGTGTGTTTGTGTGTGTTGTCGGTGTGTGTGTCAGTGTGTGTTGTTGGTGTGTGTGTGTGTGTGTGTTGTCGGTGTGTGTGTGTGTGTGTTGTCGGTGTGTGTGTGTGTGTGTTGTGTGTGTGTGTGTTGTCGGTGTGTGTGTGTGTGTTGTCGGTGTGTGTGTGTGTTGTCGGAGTGTGTGTGTGTGTGTTGTCGGTGTGTGTGTGTGTGTTGTCAGTGTGTGTGTGTGTGTTATCGGTGTGTGTGAGTGTTTGTGTGTGTGTTGTCGGTGTGTGTGTGTGTCTGTGTTGTCGGTGTGTGTGTTGTCGGTGTGTGTGTGTGTTGTCGGTGTGTGTGAGTGTGTTGCTGGTGTGTGTGTGTGTGTTGTCGGTGTGTGTGTGTGTGTGTTGTCGGTGTGTGTGTGTGTTGTCGGTGTGTGTGTGTGTTGTCGGTGTGTGTGTGTGTGTTGTCAGTGTGTGTGTGTGTGTGTTGTCGGTGTGTGTGTGTGTGTGTGTTGTCGGTGTGTGTGTGTGTTGTCGGTGTGTGTGTGTGTGTGTGTGTGTGTGTGTGTGTGTGTGTGTGTGTGTTGTCGGTGTGTGTGTGTTGTCGGTGTGTGTGTGTGTGTGTGTGTTGTCGGTGTGTGTGTGTGTGTCTTGTCAGTGTGTGTGTGTGTGTATTGTCGGTGTGTGTGTGTTTATGTGTTGTCGGTGTGTGTGTGTGTGTGTGTTGTCGGTGTGTGTGTGTGTTGTAGGTGTGTGTGTGTGTGTTGTCGGTGTGTGTGTGTGTGTGTGTGTGTGTGTTGTCGGTGTGTGTGTGTGTGTGTTGTCGGTGTGTGTGTGTGTGTGTTGTTGGTGTGTGTGTGTGTGTGTGTTGTCGGTGTGTGTGTGTGTTGTCGGTGTGTGTGTGTGTGTGTGTGTGTTGTCGGTGTGTGTGTGTTGTCGGTGTGTGTGTGTGTTGTCGGTGTGTGTGTGTGTGTGTTGTCGGTGTGTGTGTGTGTGTGTTGTCAGTGTGTGTGTGTGTGTTGTTGGTGTGTGTGTGTGTGTGTTGTCGGTGTGTGTGTGTGTGTTGTCGGTGTGTGTGTGTGTGTTGTCGGTGTGTGTGTGTGTGTGTTGTCGGTATGTGTGTTGCTGGAGTGTGCGTGGGTGTGTTGTCGGTGTGTGTGTGTGTGTTGTCGGTGTGTGTGTGTGTGTTGTCGGTGTGTGTGTGTGTGTTGTCGGTGTGTGTGTGTGTGTTGTGGGTGTGTGTGTTTGTGTTGTCGGTGTGTGTGTGTGTGTGTGTTGTCGGTGTGTTTGTGTGTGTGTTGTCGGTATGTGTGTGTGTGTGTTGTCGGTGTGTGTGTGTGTGTGTGTTGTCGGTGTGTGTGTGTTGTCGGTGCGTGTGTGTGTGTGTATGTTGTCGGTGTGTGTGTGTGTTGTCGGTGTGTGTGTGTGTGTTGTCGGTGTGTGTGTGTGTGTGTTGTCGGTGTGTGTGTGTGTGTGTGTGGTAGGTGTGTGTGTGTGTTGTCGGTGTGTGTGTGTGTGTGTTGTCGGTGTGTGTGTGTGTGTGTTGTCGGTGTGTGTGTGTGTGTGTTGTCGGTGTGTGTGTGTTGTCGGTGTGTGTGTGTGTTGTCGGTGTGTGTGTGTGTGTTGTCGGTGTGTGTGTGTGTGTTGTTGGTGTGTGTGTGTGTGTGTGTGTTTTGTCGGTGTGTGTGTGTGTTGTCGGTGTGTGTGTGTGTGTGTTGTCGGTGTGTGTGTGTGTGTTGTCGGTGTGTGTGTGTGTGTTGTCGGTGTGTGTGTGTGTGTGTTGTCGGTGTGTGTGTGTGTGTGTGTGTTGTCGGTGTGTGTGTGTGTTGTCGGTGTGTGTGTGTGTGTGTTGTCGGTGTGTGTGTGTGTGTTGTCAGTGTGTGTGTGTGTGTGTGTGTTGTCGGTGTGTGTGTGTTGTCGGTGTGTGTGTGTGTGTGTGTGTGTGTGTTGTCGGTGTGTGTGTGTGTGTGTGTGTGTTGTCGGTGTGTGTGTGTGTGTGTGTTGTCGGTGTGTGTGTGTTGTCGGTGTGTGTGTGTTGTCGGTGTGTTGTCGGTGTGTGTGTGTGTGTGTGTTGTCGGTGTGTGTGTGTGTGTTGTCGGTGTGTGTGTGTGTGTTGTCGGTGTGTGTGTGTGTTGTGTGTGTGTGTGTGTTGTCGGTGTGTGTGTGTTGTCGGTGTGTGTGTGTGTGTGTCTTATCGGTGTGTGTGTGTTGTCATTGTGTGTGTGTGTGTTTGTGGTAGGTGTGTGTGTGTGCTGTCGGTGTGTGTGTGTGTGTGTTGTCGGTGTGTGTGTGTGTTGTCGGTGTGTGTGTGTGTGTTGTCGGTGTGTGTGTTGTTGGTGTGTGTGTGTGTGTGTGTGTTGTCGGTGTGTGTGTGTTGTCGGTGTGTGTGTGTGTGTGTTGTCGGTGTGTGTGTGTGTGTTGTCGGTGTGTGTGTGTGTGTTGTCGGTGTGTGTGTGTGTGTGTGTGTGTGTTGTCGGTGTGTGTGTCAGTGTGTGTTGTTGGTGTGTGTGTGTGTGTGTGTTGTCGGTGTGTGTGTGTGTATGTGTTTTCGGTGTGTGTGTGTGTGTGTTGTGTGTGTGTGTGTTGTCGGTGTGTGTGTGTGTGTTGTCGGTGTGTGTGTGTGTTGTCGGAGTGTGTGTGTGTGTGTTGTCGGTGTGTGTGTGTGTGTTGTCAGTGTGTGTGTGTGTGTTATCGGTGTGTGTGAGTGTTTGTGTGTGTGTTGTCGGTGTGTGTGTGTGTCTGTGTTTCCGGTGTGTGTGTGTGTGTTGTCGGTGTGTGTGTGTGTTGTCGGTGTGTGTGAGTGTGTTGCTGGTGTGTGTGTGTGTGTTGTCGGTGTGTGTGTGTGTGTGTTGTCGGTGTGTGTGTTGTCGGTGTGTGTGTGTGTGTGTGTGTGTGTGTGTGTGTGTGTGTTGTCGGTGTGTGTGTGTTGTCGGTGTGTGTGTGTGTGTGTGTGTGTTGTCGGTGTATGTGTGTGTGTCTTGTCAGTGTGTGTGTGTTTGTATTGTCGGTGTGTGTGTGTTTATGTGTTGTCGGTGTGTGTGTGTGTGTGTGTTGTCGGTGTGTGTGTGTGTGTTGTCGGTGTGTGTGTGTGTGTGTGTGTGTTGTCGGTGTGTGTGTGTGTGTGTTGTCGGTGTGTGTGTGTGTGTGTTGTCGGTGTGTGTGTGTGTGTGTGTTGTCGGTGTGTGTGTGTGTGTTGTGTGTGTGTGGGTTGTCAGTGTGTGTGTGTGTGTTGTCGGTGTGTGTGTGTGTGTGTGTGTGTTGTCGGTGTGTGTGTGTTGTCGGTGTGTGTGTGTGTTGTCGGTGTGTGTGTGTGTGTGTTGTCGGTGTGTGTGTGTGTGTGTTGTCAGTGTGTGTGTGAGTGTTGTCGGTGTGTGTGTGTGTGTGTTGTCGGTGTGTGTGTGTGTGTTGTCGGTGTGTGTGTGTGTGTTGTCGGTGTGTGTGTGTGTGTGTTGTCGGTATGTGTGTTGCTGGAGTGTGCGTGGGTGTGTTGTCGGTGTGTGTGTGTGTTGTCGGTGTGTGTGTGTGTGTTGTCGGTGTATGTGTGTGTGTTGTCGGTGTGTGTGTGTGTGTTGTGGGTGTGTGTGTTTGTGTTGTCGGTGTGTGTGTGTGTGTGTGTGTGTTGTCGGTGTGTTTGTGTGTGTGTGTTGTCGGTATGTGTGTGTGTGTGTTGTCGGTGTGTGTGTGTGTGTTGTGTGTGTGTGTGTGTGTTGTCGGTGTGTGTGTGTGTGTGTTGTCGGTGTGTGTGTGTGTGTTGTCGGTGTGTGTGTGTGTGTGTTGTCGGTGTGTGTGTGTGTGTGTGTGTTGTCGCTGTGTGTGTGTGTGTGTTGTCGGTGTGTGTGTGTGTGTGTGTTGTCGGTGTGTGTGTGTGTGTGTGTGTGTGTGTGTTGTCGGTGTGTGTTTGTTGTCGGTGTGTGTGTGTGTGTGTTGTCGGTGTGTGTGTGTGTGTGTTGTCGGTGTGTGTGTGTGTGTTGTCAGTGTGTGTGTGTGTGTGTGTTGTCGGTGTGTGTGTGTGTGTGTTGTCGGTGTGTGTGTGTGTGTGTTGTCGGTGTGTGTGTGTGTGTTGTGTGTGTGTGTGTTGTCAGTGTGTGTGTGTGTGTTGTCGGTGTGTGTGTGTGTGTGTGTGTTGTCGGTGTGTGTGTGTTGTCGGTGTGTGTGTGTGTGTGTGTGTTGTCGGTGTGTGTGTGTGTGTGTGTTGTCGGTGTGTGTGTGTGTGTGTTGTCAGTGTGTGTGTGTGTGTTGTCGGTGTGTGTGTGTGTTGTCGGTGTGTGTGTGTGTTGTCGGTGTGTGTGTGTGTGTTGTCGGTGTGTGTGTGTGTGTTGTGGGTGTGTGTGTTTGTGTTGTCGGTGTGTGTGTGTGTGTGTGTGTTGTCGGTGTGTTTGTGTGTGTGTGTTGTCGGTGTGTGTGTGTGTGTTGTCGGTGTGTGTGTGTGTGTGTGTGTGTGTTGTCGGTGTGTGTGTCAGTGTGTGTTGTTGGTGTGTGTGTGTGTGTGTGTTGTCGGTGTGTGTGTGTGTGTGTTGTCGGTGTGTGTGTGTGTGTGTTGTGTGTGTGTGTGTTGTCGGTGTGTGTGTGTGTGTTGTCGGTGTGTGTGTGTGTTGTCGGAGTGTGTGTGTGTGTGTTGTCGGTGTGTGTGTGTGTGTGTTGTCGGTGTGTGTGTGTGTGTGTTGTCAGTGTGTGTGTGTGTGTTGTCGGTGTGTGTGTGTGTTGTCGGTGTGTGTGTGTGTTGTCGGTGTGTGTGTGTGTGTTGTCGGTGTGTGTGTGTGTGTTGTGGGTGTGTGTGTTTGTGTTGTCGGTGTGTGTGTGTGTGTGTGTGTTGTCGGTGTGTTTGTGTGTATGTGTTGTCGGTGTGTGTGTGTGTGTTGTCGGTGTGTGTGTGTGTGTGTGTGTGTGTTGTCGGTGTGTGTGTCAGTGTGTGTTGTTGGTGTGTGTGTGTGTGTGTGTTGTCGGTGTGTGTGTGTGTGTGTTGTCGGTGTGTGTGTGTGTGTGTTGTGTGTGTGTGTGTTGTCGGTGTGTGTGTGTGTGTTGTCGGTGTGTGTGTGTGTTGTCGGAGTGTGTGTGTGTGTGTTGTCGGTGTGTGTGTGTGTGTTGTCAGTGTGTGTGTGTGTGTTATCGGTGTGTGTGAGTGTTTGTGTGTGTGTTGTCGGTGTGTGTGTGTGTCTGTGTTGTCGGTGTGTGTGTGTGTGTTGTCGGTGTGTGTGTTGTCGGTGTGTGTGAGTGTGTTGCTGGTGTGTGTGTGTGTGTTGTCGGTGTGTGTGTGTGTTGTCGGTGTGTGTGTGTGTTGTCGGTGTGTGTGTGTGTGTTGTCAGTGTGTGTGTGTGTGTGTTGTCGGTGTGTGTGTGTGTGTGTTGTTGGTGTGTGTGTGTGTGTTGTCGGTGTGTGTGTGTTGTCGGTGTGTGTGTGTGTGTTGTGGGTGTGTGTGTTTGTGTTGTCGGTGTGTGTGTGTGTGTGTGTTGTCGGTGTGTTTGTGTGTGTGTGTTGTCGGTATGTGTGTGTGTGTGTTGTCAGTGTGTGTGTGTGTGTTGTGTGTGTGTGTGTGTGTTGTCGGTGTGTGTGTGTGTGTGTTGTCGGTGTGTGTGTGTGTGTTGTCGGTGTGTGTGTGTGTGTGTTGTCGGTGTGTGTGTGTGTGTGTGTGTTGTCGCTGTGTGTGTGTGTGTGTTGTCGGTGTGTGTGTGTGTGTGTGTTGTCGGTGTGTGTGTGTGTGTGTGTGTGTGTTGTCAGTGTGTGTTTGTTGTCGGTGTGTGTGTGTGTGTGTTGTCGGTGTGTGTGTGTGTGTGTTGTCGGTGTGTGTGTGTGTGTTGTCAGTGTGTGTGTGTGTGTGTGTTGTCGGTGTGTGTGTGTGTGTGTTGTCGGTGTGTGTGTGTGTGTGTGTTGTCGGTGTGTGTGTGTGTGTTGTGTGTGTGTGTGTTGTCAGTGTGTGTGTGTGTGTTGTCGGTGTGTGTGTGTGTGTGTGTGTTGTCGGTGTGTGTGTGTTGTCGGTGTGTGTGTGTGTGTGTGTGTTGTCGGTGTGTGTGTGTGTGTGTGTTGTCGGTGTGTGTGTGTGTGTGTTGTCAGTGTGTGTGTGTGTGTTGTCGGTGTGTGTGTGTGTTGTCGGTGTGTGTGTGTGTTGTCGGTGTGTGTGTGTGTGTTGTCGGTGTGTGTGTGTGTGTTGTGGGTGTGTGTGTTTGTGTTGTCGGTGTGTGTGTGTGTGTGTGTGTTGTCGGTGTGTTTGTGTGTGTGTGTTGTCGGTGTGTGTGTGTGTGTTGTCGGTGTGTGTGTGTGTGTGTGTGTGTGTTGTCGGTGTGTGTGTCAGTGTGTGTTGTTGGTGTGTGTGTGTGTGTGTGTTGTCGGTGTGTGTGTGTGTGTGTTGTCGGTGTGTGTGTGTGTGTGTTGTGTGTGTGTGTGTTGTCGGTGTGTGTGTGTGTGTTGTCGGTGTGTGTGTGTGTTGTCGGAGTGTGTGTGTGTGTGTTGTCGGTGTGTGTGTGTGTGTGTTGTCGGTGTGTGTGTGTGTGTGTTGTCAGTGTGTGTGTGTGTGTTGTCGGTGTGTGTGTGTGTTGTCGGTGTGTGTGTGTGTTGTCGGTGTGTGTGTGTGTGTTGTCGGTGTGTGTGTGTGTGTTGTGGGTGTGTGTGTTTGTGTTGTCGGTGTGTGTGTGTGTGTGTGTGTTGTCGGTGTGTTTGTGTGTATGTGTTGTCGGTGTGTGTGTGTGTGTTGTCGGTGTGTGTGTGTGTGTGTGTGTGTGTTGTCGGTGTGTGTGTCAGTGTGTGTTGTTGGTGTGTGTGTGTGTGTGTGTTGTCGGTGTGTGTGTGTGTGTGTTGTCGGTGTGTGTGTGTGTGTGTTGTGTGTGTGTGTGTTGTCGGTGTGTGTGTGTGTGTTGTCGGTGTGTGTGTGTGTTGTCGGAGTGTGTGTGTGTGTGTTGTCGGTGTGTGTGTGTGTGTTGTCAGTGTGTGTGTGTGTGTTATCGGTGTGTGTGAGTGTTTGTGTGTGTGTTGTCGGTGTGTGTGTGTGTCTGTGTTGTCGGTGTGTGTGTGTGTGTTGTCGGTGTGTGTGTTGTCGGTGTGTGTGAGTGTGTTGCTGGTGTGTGTGTGTGTGTTGTCGGTGTGTGTGTGTGTTGTCGGTGTGTGTGTGTGTTGTCGGTGTGTGTGTGTGTGTTGTCAGTGTGTGTGTGTGTGTGTTGTCGGTGTGTGTGTGTGTGTGTTGTTGGTGTGTGTGTGTGTGTTGTCGGTGTGTGTGTGTTGTCGGTGCGTGTGTGTGTGTGTGTGTGTGTGTGTGTGTGTTGTCGGTGTGTGTGTGTGTGTGTGTGTGTTGTCGGTGTGTGTGTGTGTGTGTGTTGTCGGTGTGTGTGTGTTGTCGGTGTGTGTGTGTTGTCGGTGTGTTGTCGGTGTGTGTGTGTGTGTGTGTGTTGTCGGTGTGTGTGTGTGTGTTGTCGGTGTGTGTGTGTGTGTTGTCGGTGTGTGTGTGTGTTGTGTGTGTGTGTGTGTTGTCGGTGTGTGTGTGTGTGTGTTGTCCGTGTGTGTGTGTGTCTTATCGGTGTGTGTGTGTTGTCATTGTGTGTGTGTGTGTTTGTGGTAGGTGTGTGTGTGTGTTGTCGGTGTGTGTGTGTGTGTGTTGTCGGTGTGTGTGTGTGTTGTCGGTGTGTGTGTGTGTGTTGTCGGTGTGTGTGTTGTTGGTGTGTGTGTGTGTGTGTGTGTGTGTGTTGTCGGTGTGTGTGTTGTCTGTGTGTGTGTGTGTGTGTGTTGTCGGTGTGTGTGTGTGTGTTGTCGGTGTGTGTGTGTGTGTTGTCGGTGTGTGTGTGTGTGTTTGTGTGTGTTGTCGGTGTGTGTGTCAGTGTGTGTTGTTGGTGTGTGTGTGTGTGTGTGTTGTCGGTGTGTGTGTGTGTGTGTTGTCGGTGTGTGTGTGTGTGTGTTGTGTGTGTGTGTGTTGTCGGTGTGTGTGTGTTGTCGGTGTGTGTGTGTGTTGTCGGAGTGTGTGTGTGTGTGTTGTCGGTGTGTGTGTGTGTGTTGTCAGTGTGTGTGTGTGTGTTATCGGTGTGTGTGAGTGTTTGTGTGTGTGTTGTCGGTGTGTGTGTGTGTCTGTGTTGTCGGTGTGTGTGTTGTCGGTGTGTGTGTGTGTGTTGTCGGTGTGTGTGAGTGTGTTGCTGGTGTGTGTGTGTGTGTTGTCGGTGTGTGTGTGTGTGTGTTGTCGGTGTGTGTGTGTGTTGTCGGTGTGTGTGTGTGTTGTCGGTGTGTGTGTGTGTGTTGTCAGTGTGTGTGTGTGTGTGTTGTCGGTGTGTGTGTGTGTGTGTGTGTTGTCGGTGTGTGTGTGTGTTGTCGGTGTGTGTGTGTGTGTGTGTGTGTGTGTGTGTGTGTGTGTGTGTGTGTGTGTGTTGTCGGTGTGTGTGTGTTGTCGGTGTGTGTGTGTGTGTGTGTGTGTTGTCGGTGTGTGTGTGTGTGTCTTGTCAGTGTGTGTGTGTGTGTATTGTCGGTGTGTGTGTGTTTATGTGTTGTCGGTGTGTGTGTGTGTGTGTGTTGTCGGTGTGTGTGTGTGTTGTAGGTGTGTGTGTGTGTGTTGTCGGTGTGTGTGTGTGTGTGTGTGTGTGTGTGTGTGTTGTCGGTGTGTGTGTGTGTGTGTTGTCGGTGTGTGTGTGTGTGTGTTGTCGGTGTGTGTGTGTGTGTTGTCGGTGTGTGTGTGTGTGTTGTGTGTGTGTGTGTTGTCAGTGTGTGTGTGTGTGTTGTCGGTGTGTGTGTGTGTGTGTGTGTGTTGTCGGTGTGTGTGTGTTGTCGGTGTGTGTGTGTGTTGTCGGTGTGTGTGTGTGTGTGTTGTCGGTGTGTGTGTGTGTGTGTTGTCAGTGTGTGTGTGTGTGTTGTCGGTGTGTGTGTGTGTGTTGTCGGTGTGTGTGTGTGTGTTGTCGGTGTGTGTGTGTGTGTTGTCGGTGTGTGTGTGTGTGTGTTGTCGGTATGTGTGTTGCTGGAGTGTGCGTGGGTGTGTTGTCGGTGTGTGTGTGTGTGTTGTCGGTGTGTGTGTGTGTGTTGTCGGTGTGTGTGTGTGTGTTGTCGGTGTGTGTGTGTGTGTTGTGGGTGTGTGTGTTTGTGTTGTCGGTGTGTGTGTGTGTGTGTGTTGTCGGTGTGTTTGTGTGTGTGTGTTGTCGGTATGTGTGTGTGTGTGTTGTCGGTGTGTGTGTGTGTGTTGTGTGTGTGTGTGTGTTGTCGGTGTGTGTGTGTGTGTGTGTGTTGTCGGTGTGTGTGTGTTGTCGGTGCGTGTGTGTGTGTGTATGTTGTCGGTGTGTGTGTGTGTTGTCGGTGTGTGTGTGTGTGTTGTCGGTGTGTGTGTGTGTGTGTTGTCGGTGTGTGTGTGTGTGTGTGTGGTAGGTGTGTGTGTGTGTTGTCGGTGTGTGTGTGTGTGTGTTGTCGGTGTGTGTGTGTGGGTGTTGTCGGTGTGTGTGTGTGTGTGTTGTCGGTGTGTGTGTGTTGTCGGTGTGTGTGTGTGTTGTCGGTGTGTGTGTGTGTGTTGTCGGTGTGTGTGTGTGTGTGTTGTTGGTGTGTGTGTGTGTGTGTGTGTGTGTTGTCGGTGTGTGTGTGTGTTGTCGGTGTGTGTGTGTGTGTGTTGTCGGTGTGTGTGTGTGTGTTGTCGGTGTGTGTGTGTGTTGTCGGTGTGTGTGTGTGTGTGTTGTCGGTGTGTGTGTGTGTGTGTGTGTTGTCGGTGTGTGTGTGTGTTGTCGGTGTGTGTGTGTGTGTGTTGTCGGTGTGTGTGTGTGTGTTGTCAGTGTGTGTGTGTGTGTGTGTGTTGTCGGTGTGTGTGTGTTGTCGGTGCGTGTGTGTGTGTGTGTGTGTGTGTTGTCGGTGTGTGTGTGTGTGTGTGTTGTCGGTGTGTGTGTGTTGTCGGTGTGTGTGTGTTGTCGGTGTGTTGTCGGTGTGTGTGTGTGTGTGTGTTGTCGGTGTGTGTGTGTGTGTTGTCGGTGTGTGTGTGTGTGTTGTCGGTGTGTGTGTGTGTTGTGTGTGTGTGTGTGTTGTCGGTGTGTGTGTGTGTGTGTTGTCGGTGTGTGTGTGTGTGTGTCTTATCGGTGTGTGTGTGTTGTCATTGTGTGTGTGTGTGTTTGTGGTAGGTGTGTGTGTGTGCTGTCGGTGTGTGTGTGTGTGTGTTGTCGGTGTGTGTGTGTGTTGTCGGTGTGTGTGTGTGTGTTGTCGGTGTGTGTGTGTTGTCGGTGTGTGTGTGTTGTCGGTGTGTGTGTGTGTGTGTTGTCGGTGTGTGTGTGTGTGTTGTCGGTGTGTGTGTGTGTGTGTGTGTGTGTTGTCGGTGTGTGTGTCAGTGTGTGTTGTTGGTGTGTGTGTGTGTGTGTGTTGTCGGTGTGTGTGTGTGTGTGTTGTCGGTGTGTGTGTGTGTGTGTTGTGTGTGTGTGTGTTGTCGGTGTGTGTGTGTGTGTTGTCGGTGTGTGTGTGTGTTGTCGGAGTGTGTGTGTGTGTGTTGTCGGTGTGTGTGTGTGTGTTGTCAGTGTGTGTGTGTGTGTTATCGGTGTGTGTGAGTGTTTGTGTGTGTGTTGTCGGTGTGTGTGTGTGTCTGTGTTGTCGGTGTGTGTGTGTGTGTTGTCGGTGTGTGTGTGTGTTGTCGGTGTGTGTGAGTGTGTTGCTGGTGTGTGTGTGTGTGTTGTCGGTGTGTGTGTGTGTGTGTTGTCGGTGTGTGTGTTGTCGGTGTGTGTGTGTGTGTGTGTGTGTGTGTGTGTGTGTGTGTGTTGTCGGTGTGTGTGTGTTGTCGGTGTGTGTGTGTGTGTGTGTGTGTTGTCGGTGTGTGTGTGTGTGTCTTGTCAGTGTGTGTGTGTGTGTATTGTCGGTGTGTGTGTGTTTATGTGTTGTCGGTGTGTGTGTGTGTGTGTGTTGTCGGTGTGTGTGTGTGTTGTAGGTGTGTGTGTGTGTGTTGTCGGTGTGTGTGTGTGTGTGTGTGTTGTCGGTGTGTGTGTGTGTGTGTTGTCGGTGTGTGTGTGTGTGTGTTGTCGGTGTGTGTGTGTGTGTGTGTTGTCGGTGTGTGTGTGTGTGTTGTGTGTGTGTGTGTTGTCAGTGTGTGTGTGTGTGTTGTCGGTGTGTGTGTGTGTGTGTGTGTGTTGTCGGTGTGTGTGTGTTGTCGGTGTGTGTGTGTGTTGTCGGTGTGTGTGTGTGTGTGTTGTCGGTGTGTGTGTGTGTGTGTTGTCAGTGTGTGTGTGAGTGTTGTCGGTGTGTGTGTGTGTGTGTTGTCGGTGTGTGTGTGTGTGTTGTCGGTGTGTGTGTGTGTGTTGTCGGTGTGTGTGTGTGTGTGTTGTCGGTATGTGTGTTGCTGGAGTGTGCGTGGGTGTGTTGTCGGTGTGTGTGTGTGTTGTCGGTGTGTGTGTGTGTGTTGTCGGTGTATGTGTGTGTGTTGTCGGTGTGTGTGTGTGTGTTGTGGGTGTGTGTGTTTGTGTTGTCGGTGTGTGTGTGTGTGTGTGTTGTCGGTGTGTTTGTGTGTGTGTGTTGTCGGTATGTGTGTGTGTGTGTTGTCGGTGTGTGTGTGTGTTTTGTGTGTGTGTGTGTGTGTTGTCGGTGTGTGTGTGTGTGTGTTGTCGGTGTGTGTGTGTGTGTTGTCGGTGTGTGTGTGTGTGTGTTGTCGGTGTGTGTGTGTGTGTGTGTGTTGTCGCTGTGTGTGTGTGTGTGTTGTCGGTGTGTGTGTGTGTGTGTGTTGTCGGTGTGTGTGTGTGTGTGTGTGTGTGTGTGTGTGTGTGTTGTCGGTGTGTGTTTGTTGTCGGTGTGTGTGTGTGTGTGTTGTCGGTGTGTGTGTGTGTGTGTTGTCGGTGTGTGTGTGTGTGTTGTCAGTGTGTGTGTGTGTGTTGTCGGTGTGTGTGTGTGTGTTGTCGGTGTGTGTGTGTGTGTGTGTTGTCGGTGTGTGTGTGTGTGTTGTGTGTGTGTGTGTTGTCAGTGTGTGTGTGTGTGTTGTCGGTGTGTGTGTGTGTGTGTGTGTTGTCGGTGTGTGTGTGTTGTCGGTGTGTGTGTGTGTGTGTGTTGTCGGTGTGTGTGTGTGTGTGTTGTCGGTGTGTGTGTGTGTGTGTTGTCAGTGTGTGTGTGTGTGTTGTCGGTGTGTGTGTGTGTTGTCGGTGTGTGTGTGTGTTGTTGGTGTGTGTGTGTGTGTTGTCGGTGTGTGTGTGTGTGTTGTGGGTGTGTGTGTTTGTGTTGTCGGTGTGTGTGTGTGTGTGTGTGTTGTCGGTGTGTTTGTGTGTGTGTGTTGTCGGTGTGTGTGTGTGTGTTGTCGGTGTGTGTGTGTGTGTGTGTGTGTGTTGTCGGTGTGTGTGTCAGTGTGTGTTGTTGGTGTGTGTGTGTGTGTGTGTTGTCGGTGTGTGTGTGTGTGTGTTGTCGGTGTGTGTGTGTGTGTGTTGTGTGTGTGTGTGTTGTCGGTGTGTGTGTGTGTGTTGTCGGTGTGTGTGTGTGTTGTCGGAGTGTGTGTGTGTGTGTTGTCGGTGTGTGTGTGTGTGTGTTGTCGGTGTGTGTGTGTGTGTGTTGTCAGTGTGTGTGTGTGTGTTGTCGGTGTATGTGTGTGTTGTCGGTGTGTGTGTGTGTTGTCGGTGTGTGTGTGTGTGTTGTCGGTGTGTGTGTGTGTGTTGTGGGTGTGTGTGTTTGTGTTGTCGGTGTGTGTGTGTGTGTGTGTGTTGTCGGTGTGTTTGTGTGTGTGTGTTGTCGGTGTGTGTGTGTGTGTTGTCGGTGTGTGTGTGTGTGTGTGTGTGTGTGTTGTCGGTGTGTGTGTCAGTGTGTGTTGTTGGTGTGTGTGTGTGTGTGTGTTGTCGGTGTGTGTGTGTGTGTGTTGTCGGTGTGTGTGTGTGTGTGTTGTGTGTGTGTGTGTTGTCGGTGTGTGTGTGTGTGTTGTCGGTGTGTGTGTGTGTTGTCGGAGTGTGTGTGTGTGTGTTGTCGGTGTGTGTGTGTGTGTGTTGTCGGTGTGTGTGTGTGTGTGTTGTCAGTGTGTGTGTGTGTGTTGTCGGTGTGTGTGTGTGTTGTCGGTGTGTGTGTGTGTTGTCGGTGTGTGTGTGTGTGTTGTCGGTGTGTGTGTGTGTGTTGTGGGTGTGTGTGTTTGTGTTGTCGGTGTGTGTGTGTGTGTGTGTGTTGTCGGTGTGTTTGTGTGTATGTGTTGTCGGTGTGTGTGTGTGTGTTGTCGGTGTGTGTGTGTGTGTGTGTGTGTGTTGTCGGTGTGTGTGTCAGTGTGTGTTGTTGGTGTGTGTGTGTGTGTGTGTTGTCGGTGTGTGTGTGTGTGTGTTGTCGGTGTGTGTGTGTGTGTGTTGTGTGTGTGTGTGTTGTCGGTGTGTGTGTGTGTTGTCGGTGTGTGTGTGTGTTGTCGGAGTGTGTGTGTGTGTGTTGTCGGTGTGTGTGTGTGTGTTGTCAGTGTGTGTGTGTGTGTTATCGGTGTGTGTGAGTGTTTGTGTGTGTGTTGTCGGTGTGTGTGTGTGTCTGTGTTGTCGGTGTGTGTGTGTGTGTTGTCGGTGTGTGTGTTGTCGGTGTGTGTGAGTGTGTTGCTGGTGTGTGTGTGTGTGTTGTCGGTGTGTGTGTGTGTTGTCGGTGTGTGTGTGTGTTGTCGGTGTGTGTGTGTGTGTTGTCAGTGTGTGTGTGTGTGTGTGTTGTCGGTGTGTGTGTGTGTGTGTTGTTGGTGTGTGTGTGTGTGTGTGTTGTCGGTGTGTGTGTGTTGTCGGTGCGTGTGTGTGTGTGTGTGTGTGTGTGTGTTGTCGGTGTGTGTGTGTGTGTGTGTGTGTTGTCGGTGTGTGTGTGTGTGTGTGTTGTCGGTGTGTGTGTGTTGTCGGTGTGTGTGTGTTGTCGGTGTGTTGTCGGTGTGTGTGTGTGTGTGTGTGTTGTCGGTGTGTGTGTGTGTGTTGTCGGTGTGTGTGTGTGTTGTCGGTGTGTGTGTGTGTGTTGTCGGTGTGTGTGTTGTTGGTGTGTGTGTGTGTGTGTGTGTGTGTTGTCGGTGTGTGTGTTGTCGGTGTGTGTGTGTGTGTGTTGTCGGTGTGTGTGTGTGTGTTGTCGGTGTGTGTGTGTGTGTTGTCGGTGTGTGTGTGTGTGTTTGTGTGTGTTGTCGGTGTGTGTGTCAGTGTGTGTTGTTGGTGTGTGTGTGTGTGTGTGTTGTCGGTGTGTGTGTGTGTGTGTTGTCGGTGTGTGTGTGTGTGTGTTGTGTGTGTGTGTGTTGTCGGTGTGTGTGTGTGTGTTGTCGGTGTGTGTGTGTGTTGTCGGAGTGTGTGTGTGTGTGTTGTCGGTGTGTGTGTGTGTGTTGTCAGTGTGTGTGTGTGTGTTATCGGTGTGTGTGAGTGTTTGTGTGTGTGTTGTCGGTGTGTGTGTGTGTCTGTGTTGTCGGTGTGTGTGTTGTCGGTGTGTGTGTGTGTTGTCGGTGTGTGTGAGTGTGTTGCTGGTGTGTGTGTGTGTGTTGTCGGTGTGTGTGTGTGTGTGTTGTCGGTGTGTGTGTGTGTTGTCGGTGTGTGTGTGTGTTGTCGGTGTGTGTGTGTGTGTGTTGTCAGTGTGTGTGTGTGTGTGTTGTCGGTGTGTGTGTGTGTGTGTGTTGTCGGTGTGTGTGTGTGTTGTCGGTGTGTGTGTGTGTGTGTGTGTGTGTGTGTGTGTGTGTGTGTGTGTGTGTGTGTGTGTTGTCGGTGTGTGTGTGTTGTCGGTGTGTGTGTGTGTGTGTGTGTGTTGTCGGTGTGTGTGTGTGTGTCTTGTCAGTGTGTGTGTGTGTGTATTGTCGGTGTGTGTGTGTTTATGTGTTGTCGGTGTGTGTGTGTGTGTGTGTTGTCGGTGTGTGTGTGTGTTGTAGGTGTGTGTGTGTGTGTTGTCGGTGTGTGTGTGTGTGTGTGTGTGTGTGTTGTCGGTGTGTGTGTGTGTGTGTTGTCGGTGTGTGTGTGTGTGTGTTGTCGGTGTGTGTGTGTGTGTGTGTTGTCGGTGTGTGTGTGTGTGTTGTGTGTGTGTGTGTTGTCAGTGTGTGTGTGTGTGTTGTCGGTGTGTGTGTGTGTGTGTGTGTGTTGTCGGTGTGTGTGTGTTGTCGGTGTGTGTGTGTGTTGTCGGTGTGTGTGTGTGTGTGTTGTCGGTGTGTGTGTGTGTGTGTTGTCAGTGTGTGTGTGTGTGTTGTCGGTGTGTGTGTGTGTGTGTTGTCGGTGTGTGTGTGTGTTGTCGGTGTGTGTGTGTGTGTGTTGTCAGTGTGTGTGTGTGTGTGTTGTCGGTGTGTGTGTGTGTGTGTGTTGTCGGTGTGTGTGTGTGTTGTCGGTGTGTGTGTGTGTGTGTGTGTGTGTGTGTGTGTGTGTGTGTGTTGTCGGTGTGTGTGTGTTGTCGGTGTGTGTGTGTGTGTGTGTGTGTTGTCGGTGTGTGTGTGTGTGTCTTGTCAGTGTGTGTGTGTGTGTATTGTCGGTGTGTGTGTGTTTATGTGTTGTCGGTGTGTGTGTGTGTGTGTGTTGTCGGTGTGTGTGTGTGTTGTAGGTGTGTGTGTGTGTGTTGTCGGTGTGTGTGTGTGTGTGTGTGTGTGTGTGTGTTGTCGGTGTGTGTGTGTGTGTGTTGTCGGTGTGTGTGTGTGTGTGTTGTCGGTGTGTGTGTGTGTGTGTGTTGTCGGTGTGTGTGTGTGTGTTGTGTGTGTGTGTGTTGTCAGTGTGTGTGTGTGTGTTGTCGGTGTGTGTGTGTGTGTGTGTGTGTTGTCGGTGTGTGTGTGTTGTCGGTGTGTGTGTGTGTTGTCGGTGTGTGTGTGTGTGTGTTGTCGGTGTGTGTGTGTGTGTGTTGTCAGTGTGTGTGTGTGTGTTGTCGGTGTGTGTGTGTGTGTGTTGTCGGTGTGTGTGTGTGTGTTGTCGGTGTGTGTGTGTGTGTTGTCGGTGTGTGTGTGTGTGTGTTGTCGGTATGTGTGTTGCTGGAGTGTGCGTGGGTGTGTTGTCGGTGTGTGTGTGTGTGTTGTCGGTGTGTGTGTGTGTGTTGTCGGTGTGTGTGTGTGTGTTGTGGGTGTGTGTGTTTGTGTTGTCGGTGTGTGTGTGTGTGTGTGTTGTCGGTGTGTTTGTGTGTGTGTGTTGTCGGTATGTGTGTGTGTGTGTTGTCGGTGTGTGTGTGTGTGTTGTGTGTGTGTGTGTGTTGTCGGTGTGTGTGTGTGTGTGTGTTGTCGGTGTGTGTGTGTTGTCGGTGCGTGTGTGTGTGTGTATGTTGTCGGTGTGTGTGTGTGTTGTCGGTGTGTGTGTGTGTGTTGTCGGTGTGTGTGTGTGTGTGTTGTCGGTGTGTGTGTGTGTGTGTGTGGTAGGTGTGTGTGTGTGTTGTCGGTGTGTGTGTGTGTGTGTTGTCGGTGTGTGTGTGTGTGTGTTGTCGGTGTGTGTGTGTGTGTGTTGTCGGTGTGTGTGTGTTGTCGGTGTGTGTGTGTGTTGTCGGTGTGTGTGTGTGTGTTGTCGGTGTGTGTGTGTGTGTTGTTGGTGTGTGTGTGTGTGTGTGTGTGTGTTGTCGGTGTGTGTGTGTGTTGTCGGTGTGTGTGTGTGTGTGTTGTCGGTGTGTGTGTGTGTGTTGTCGGTGTGTGTGTGTGTGTTGTCGGTGTGTGTGTGTGTGTGTTGTCGGTGTGTGTGTGTGTGTGTGTGTTGTCGGTGTGTGTGTGTGTTGTCGGTGTGTGTGTGTGTGTGTTGTCGGTGTGTGTGTGTGTGTTGTCAGTGTGTGTGTGTGTGTGTGTGTTGTCGGTGTGTGTGTGTTGTCGGTGCGTGTGTGTGTGTGTGTGTGTTGTCGGTGTGTGTGTGTGTGTGTGTTGTCGGTGTGTGTGTGTGTGTGTGTTGTCGGTGTGTGTGTGTTGTCGGTGTGTGTGTGTTGTCGGTGTGTTGTCGGTGTGTGTGTGTGTGTGTGTTGTCGGTGTGTGTGTGTGTGTTGTCGGTGTGTGTGTGTGTGTTGTCGGTGTGTGTGTGTGTTGTGTGTGTGTGTGTGTTGTCGGTGTGTGTGTGTGTGTGTTGTCGGTGTGTGTGTGTGTGTGTCTTATCGGTGTGTGTGTGTTGTCATTGTGTGTGTGTGTGTTTGTGGTAGGTGTGTGTGTGTGCTGTCGGTGTGTGTGTGTGTGTGTTGTCGGTGTGTGTGTGTGTTGTCGGTGTGTGTGTGTGTGTTGTCGGTGTGTGTGTTGTTGGTGTGTGTGTGTGTGTGTGTGTTGTCGGTGTGTGTGTGTTGTCGGTGTGTGTGTGTGTGTGTTGTCGGTGTGTGTGTGTGTGTTGTCGGTGTGTGTGTGTGTGTTGTCGGTGTGTGTGTGTGTGTGTGTGTGTGTGTTGTCGGTGTGTGTGTCAGTGTGTGTTGTTGGTGTGTGTGTGTGTGTGTGTTGTCGGTGTGTGTGTGTGTGTGTTGTCGGTGTGTGTGTGTGTGTGTTGTGTGTGTGTGTGTTGTCGGTGTGTGTGTGTGTGTTGTCGGTGTGTGTGTGTGTTGTCGGAGTGTGTGTGTGTGTGTTGTCGGTGTGTGTGTGTGTGTTGTCAGTGTGTGTGTGTGTGTTATCGGTGTGTGTGAGTGTTTGTGTGTGTGTTGTCGGTGTGTGTGTGTGTTGTCGGTGTGTGTGTGTGTGTGTTGTCAGTGTGTGTGTGTGTGTTGTCGGTGTGTGTGTGTGTTGTCGGTGTGTGTGTGTGTTGTCGGTGTGTGTGTGTGTGTTGTCGGTGTGTGTGTGTGTGTTGTGGGTGTGTGTGTTTGTGTTGTCGGTGTGTGTGTGTGTGTGTGTGTTGTCGGTGTGTTTGTGTGTGTGTGTTGTCGGTGTGTGTGTGTGTGTTGTCGGTGTGTGTGTGTGTGTGTGTGTGTGTTGTCGGTGTGTGTGTCAGTGTGTGTTGTTGGTGTGTGTGTGTGTGTGTGTTGTCGGTGTGTGTGTGTGTGTGTTGTCGGTGTGTGTGTGTGTGTGTTGTGTGTGTGTGTGTTGTCGGTGTGTGTGTGTGTGTTGTCGGTGTGTGTGTGTGTTGTCGGAGTGTGTGTGTGTGTGTTGTCGGTGTGTGTGTGTGTGTTGTCAGTGTGTGTGTGTGTGTTATCGGTGTGTGTGAGTGTTTGTGTGTGTGTTGTCGGTGTGTGTGTGTGTCTGTGTTGTCGGTGTGTGTGTGTGTGTTGTCGGTGTGTGTTGTCGGTGTGTGTGAGTGTGTTGCTGGTGTGTGTGTGTGTGTTGTCGGTGTGTGTGTGTGTTGTCGGTGTGTGTGTGTGTTGTCGGTGTGTGTGTGTGTGTTGTCAGTGTGTGTGTGTGTGTGTGTTGTCGGTGTGTGTGTGTGTGTGTTGTTGGTGTGTGTGTGTGTGTGTGTTGTCGGTGTGTGTGTGTTGTCGGTGCGTGTGTGTGTGTGTGTGTGTGTGTGTGTTGTCGGTGTGTGTGTGTGTGTGTGTGTTGTCGGTGTGTGTGTGTGTGTGTGTTGTCGGTGTGTGTGTGTTGTCGGTGTGTGTGTGTTGTCGGTGTGTTGTCGGTGTGTGTGTGTGTGTGTGTGTTGTCGGTGTGTGTGTGTGTGTTGTCGGTGTGTGTGTGTGTGTTGTCGGTGTGTGTGTGTGTTGTGTGTGTGTGTGTGTTGTCGGTGTGTGTGTGTGTGTGTTGTCGGTGTGTGTGTGTGTCTTATCGGTGTGTGTGTGTTGTCATTGTGTGTGTGTGTGTTTGTGGTAGGTGTGTGTGTGTGTTGTCGGTGTGTGTGTGTGTGTGTTGTCGGTGTGTGTGTGTGTTGTCGGTGTGTGTGTGTGTGTTGTCGGTGTGTGTGTTGTTGGTGTGTGTGTGTGTGTGTGTGTGTGTTGTCGGTGTGTGTGTGTTGTCGGTGTGTGTGTGTGTGTGTGTTGTCGGTGTGTGTGTGTTGTCGGTGTGTGTGTGTGTGTTGTCGGTGTGTGTGTGTGTGTTTGTGTGTGTTGTCGGTGTGTGTGTCAGTGTGTGTTGTTGGTGTGTGTGTGTGTGTGTGTTGTCGGTGTGTGTGTGTGTGTGTTGTCGGTGTGTGTGTGTGTGTGTTGTGTGTGTGTGTGTTGTCGGTGTGTGTGTGTGTGTTGTCAGTGTGTGTGTGTGTGTTATCGGTGTGTGTGAGTGTTTGTGTGTGTGTTGTCGGTGTGTGTGTGTGTCTGTGTTGTCGGTGTGTGTGTTGTCGGTGTGTGTGTGTGTTGTCGGTGTGTGTGAGTGTGTTGCTGGTGTGTGTGTGTGTTGTCGGTGTGTGTGTGTGTGTGTTGTCGGTGTGTGTGTGTGTTGTCGGTGTGTGTGTGTGTTGTCGGTGTGTGTGTGTGTGTTGTCAGTGTGTGTGTGTGTGTGTTGTCGGTGTGTGTGTGTGTGTGTGTTGTCGGTGTGTGTGTGTGTTGTCGGTGTGTGTGTGTGTGTGTGTGTGTGTGTGTGTGTGTGTGTGTGTGTGTGTTGTCGGTGTGTGTGTGTTGTCGGTGTGTGTGTGTGTGTGTGTGTGTTGTCGGTGTGTGTGTGTGTGTCTTGTCAGTGTGTGTGTGTGTGTATTGTCGGTGTGTGTGTGTTTATGTGTTGTCGGTGTGTGTGTGTGTGTGTGTTGTCGGTGTGTGTGTGTGTTGTAGGTGTGTGTGTGTGTGTTGTCGGTGTGTGTGTGTGTGTGTGTGTGTGTGTTGTCGGTGTGTGTGTGTGTGTGTTGTCGGTGTGTGTGTGTGTGTGTTGTCGGTGTGTGTGTGTGTGTGTGTTGTCGGTGTGTGTGTGTGTGTTGTGTGTGTGTGTGTTGTCAGTGTGTGTGTGTGTGTTGTCGGTGTGTGTGTGTGTGTGTGTTGTCGGTGTGTGTGTGTTGTCGGTGTGTGTGTGTGTTGTCGGTGTGTGTGTGTGTGTGTTGTCGGTGTGTGTGTGTGTGTTGTCGGTGTGTGTGTGTGTGTTGTCGGTGTGTGTGTGTGTGTGTTGTCGGTATGTGTGTTGCTGGAGTGTGCGTGGGTGTGTTGTCGGTGTGTGTGTGTGTTGTCGGTGTGTGTGTGTGTGTGTTGTCGGTGTGTGTGTGTGTGTTGTCGGTGTGTGTGTGTGTGTTGTGGGTGTGTGTGTTTGTGTTGTCGGTGTGTGTGTGTGTGTGTGTTGTCGGTGTGTTTGTGTGTGTGTGTTGTCGGTATGTGTGTGTGTGTGTTGTCGGTGTGTGTGTGTGTGTTGTGTGTGTGTGTGTGTTGTCGGTGTGTGTGTGTGTGTGTGTTGTCGGTGTGTGTGTGTGTTTTGTCGGTGTGTGTGTGTGTGTGTTGTCGGTGTGTGTGTGTGTGTGTTGTCGCTGTGTGTGTGTGTGTGTTGTCGGGGTGTGTGTGTGTGTGTGTTGTCGGTGTGTGTGTGTGTGTGTGTGTGTGTGTTGTCGGTGTGTGTTTGTTGTCGGTGTGTGTGTGTGTGTGTTGTCGGTGTGTGTGTGTGTGTGTTGTCGGTGTGTGTGTGTGTGTGTTGTCAGTGTGTGTGTATGTGTTGTCGGTGTGTGTGTGTGTGTGTGTGTTGTCGGTGTGTGTGTGTGTGTTGTCGGTGTGTGTGTGTGTGTTGTGTGTGTGTGTGTTGTCAGTGTGTGTGTGTGTGTTGTCGGTGTGTGTGTGTGTGTGTGTGTGTTGTCGGTGTGTGTGTGTTGTCGGTGTGTGTGTGTGTGTGTGTGTTGTCGGTGTGTGTGTGTGTGTGTTGTCGGTGTGTGTGTGTGTGTTGTCGGTGTGTGTGTGTGTGTGTGTGTGTTGTCGGTGTGTGTGTGTTGTCGGTGTGTGTGTGTGTTGTTGGTGTGTGTGTGTGTGTGTTGTCGGTGTGTGTGTGTGTGTGTTGTCAGTGTGTGTGTGAGTGTTGTCGGTGTGTGTGTGTGTGTGTTGTCGGTGTGTGTGTGTGTGTTGTCGGTGTGTGTGTGTGTGTTGTCGGTGTGTGTGTGTGTGTGTTGTCGGTATGTGTGTTGCTGGAGTGTGCGTGGGTGTGTTGTCGGTGTGTGTGTGTGTTGTCGGTGTGTGTGTGTGTGTTGTCGGTGTATGTGTGTGTGTTGTCGGTGTGTGTGTGTGTGTTGTGGGTGTGTGTGTTTGTGTTGTCGGTGTGTGTGTGTGTGTGTGTTGTCGGTGTGTTTGTGTGTGTGTGTTGTCGGTATGTGTGTGTGTGTGTTGTCGGTGTGTGTGTGTGTGTTGTGTGTGTGTGTGTGTGTTGTCGGTGTGTGTGTGTGTGTTGTCGGTGTGTGTGTGTGTGTGTTGTCGGTGTGTGTGTGTGTGTGTTGTCGGTGTGTGTGTGTGTGTGTGTGTTGTCGCTGTGTGTGTGTGTGTGTTGTCGGTGTGTGTGTGTGTGTGTGTTGTCGGTGTGTGTGTGTGTGTGTGTGTGTGTTGTCGGTGTGTGTTTGTTGTCGGTGTGTGTGTGTGTGTGTTGTCGGTGTGTGTGTGTGTGTGTTGTCGGTGTGTGTGTGTGTGTTGTCAGTGTGTGTGTGTGTGTTGTCGGTGTGTGTGTGTGTGTGTTGTCGGTGTGTGTGTGTGTGTGTGTTGTCGGTGTGTGTGTGTGTGTTGTGTGTGTGTGTGTTGTCAGTGTGTGTGTGTGTGTTGTCGGTGTGTGTGTGTGTGTGTGTGTTGTCGGTGTGTGTGTGTTGTCGGTGTGTGTGTGTGTGTGTGTGTTGTCGGTGTGTGTGTGTGTGTTGTCGGTGTGTGTGTGTGTGTGTTGTCAGTGTGTGTGTGTGTGTTGTCGGTGTGTGTGTGTGTTGTCGGTGTGTGTGTGTGTTGTCGGTGTGTGTGTGTGTGTTGTCGGTGTGTGTGTGTGTGTTGTGGGTGTGTGTGTTTGTGTTGTCGGTGTGTGTGTGTGTGTGTGTTTTGTCGGTGTGTTTGTGTGTGTGTGTTGTCGGTGTGTGTGTGTGTGTTGTCGGTGTGTGTGTGTGTGTGTGTGTGTGTTGTCGGTGTGTGTGTCAGTGTGTGTTGTTGGTGTGTGTGTGTGTGTGTGTTGTCGGTGTGTGTGTGTGTTGTCGGTGTGTGTGTGTGTGTGTTGTGTGTGTGTGTGTTGTCGGTGTGTGTGTGTGTGTTGTCGGTGTGTGTGTGTGTTGTCGGAGTGTGTGTGTGTGTGTTGTCGGTGTGTGTGTGTGTGTGTTGTCGGTGTGTGTGTGTGTGTGTTGTCAGTGTGTGTGTGTGTGTTGTCGGTGTGTGTGTGTGTTGTCGGTGTGTGTGTGTGTTGTCGGTGTGTGTGTGTGTGTTGTCGGTGTGTGTGTGTGTGTTGTGGGTGTGTGTGTTTGTGTTGTCGGTGTGTGTGTGTGTGTGTGTGTTGTCGGTGTGTTTGTGTGTATGTGTTGTCGGTGTGTGTGTGTGTGTTGTCGGTGTGTGTGTGTGTGTGTGTGTGTGTTGTCGGTGTGTGTGTCAGTGTGTGTTGTTGGTGTGTGTGTGTGTGTGTGTTGTCGGTGTGTGTGTGTGTGTGTTGTCGGTGTGTGTGTGTGTGTGTTGTGTGTGTGTGTGTTGTCGGTGTGTGTGTGTGTGTTGTCGGTGTGTGTGTGTGTTGTCGGAGTGTGTGTGTGTGTGTTGTCGGTGTGTGTGTGTGTGTTGTCAGTGTGTGTGTGTGTGTTATCGGTGTGTGTGAGTGTTTGTGTGTGTGTTGTCGGTGTGTGTGTGTGTCTGTGTTGTCGGTGTGTGTGTGTGTGTTGTCGGTGTGTGTGTTGTCGGTGTGTGTGAGTGTGTTGCTGGTGTGTGTGTGTGTGTTGTCGGTGTGTGTGTGTGTTGTCGGTGTGTGTGTGTGTTGTCGGTGTGTGTGTGTGTGTTGTCAGTGTGTGTGTGTGTGTGTTGTCGGTGTGTGTGTGTGTGTGTTGTTGGTGTGTGTGTGTGTGTGTGTTGTCGGTGTGTGTGTGTTGTCGGTGCGTGTGTGTGTGTGTGTGTGTGTGTGTGTTGTCGGTGTGTGTGTGTGTGTGTGTGTTGTCGGTGTGTGTGTGTGTGTGTTGTCGGTGTGTGTGTGTTGTCGGTGTGTGTGTGTTGTCGGTGTGTTGTCGGTGTGTGTGTGTGTGTGTGTGTTGTCGGTGTGTGTGTGTGTGTTGTCGGTGTGTGTGTGTGTGTTGTCGGTGTGTGTGTGTGTTGTGTGTGTGTGTGTGTTGTCGGTGTGTGTGTGTGTGTGTTGTCGGTGTGTGTGTGTGTCTTATCGGTGTGTGTGTGTTGTCATTGTGTGTGTGTGTGTTTGTGGTAGGTGTGTGTGTGTGTTGTCGGTGTGTGTGTGTGTGTGTTGTCGGTGTGTGTGTGTGTTGTCGGTGTGTGTGTGTGTGTTGTCGGTGTGTGTGTTGTTGGTGTGTGTGTGTGTGTGTGTGTGTGTTGTCGGTGTGTGTGTTGTCGGTGTGTGTGTGTGTGTGTGTTGTCGGTGTGTGTGTGTGTGTTGTCGGTGTGTGTGTGTGTGTTGTCGGTGTGTGTGTGTGTGTTTGTGTGTGTTGTCGGTGTGTGTGTCAGTGTGTGTTGTTGGTGTGTGTGTGTGTGTGTGTTGTCGGTGTGTGTGTGTGTGTGTTGTCGGTGTGTGTGTGTGTGTGTTGTGTGTGTGTGTGTTGTCGGTGTGTGTGTGTGTGTTGTCGGTGTGTGTGTGTGTTGTCGGAGTGTGTGTGTGTGTGTTGTCGGTGTGTGTGTGTGTGTTGTCAGTGTGTGTGTGTGTGTTATCGGTGTGTGTGAGTGTTTGTGTGTGTGTTGTCGGTGTGTGTGTGTGTCTGTGTTGTCGGTGTGTGTGTTGTCGGTGTGTGTGTGTGTTGTCGGTGTGTGTGAGTGTGTTGCTGGTGTGTGTGTGTGTGTTGTCGGTGTGTGTGTGTGTGTGTTGTCGGTGTGTGTGTGTGTTGTCGGTGTGTGTGTGTGTTGTCGGTGTGTGTGTGTGTTGTCAGTGTGTGTGTGTGTGTGTTGTCGGTGTGTGTGTGTGTGTGTGTTGTCGGTGTGTGTGTGTGTTGTCGGTGTGTGTGTGTGTGTGTGTGTGTGTGTGTGTGTGTGTGTGTGTGTTGTCGGTGTGTGTGTGTTGTCGGTGTGTGTGTGTGTGTGTGTGTGTTGTCGGTGTGTGTGTGTGTGTCTTGTCAGTGTGTGTGTGTGTGTATTGTCGGTGTGTGTGTGTTTATGTGTTGTCGGTGTGTGTGTGTGTGTGTGTTGTCGGTGTGTGTGTGTGTTGTAGGTGTGTGTGTGTGTGTTGTCGGTGTGTGTGAGTGTGTTGCTGGTGTGTGTGTGTGTGTTGTCGGTGTGTGTGTGTGTGTGTTGTCGGTGTGTGTGTGTGTTGTCGGTGTGTGTGTGTGTTGTCGGTGTGTGTGTGTGTTGTCAGTGTGTGTGTGTGTGTGTTGTCGGTGTGTGTGTGTGTGTGTGTTGTCGGTGTGTGTGTGTGTTGTCGGTGTGTGTGTGTGTGTGTGTGTGTGTGTGTGTGTGTGTGTGTGTGTTGTCGGTGTGTGTGTGTTGTCGGTGTGTGTGTGTGTGTGTGTGTGTTGTCGGTGTGTGTGTGTGTGTCTTGTCAGTGTGTGTGTGTGTGTATTGTCGGTGTGTGTGTGTTTATGTGTTGTCGGTGTGTGTGTGTGTGTGTGTTGTCGGTGTGTGTGTGTGTTGTAGGTGTGTGTGTGTGTGTTGTCGGTGTGTGTGTGTGTGTGTGTGTGTGTGTGTGTTGTCGGTGTGTGTGTGTGTGTGTTGTCGGTGTGTGTGTGTGTGTGTTGTCGGTGTGTGTGTGTGTGTGTGTTGTCGGTGTGTGTGTGTGTGTGTGTGTGTGTGTGTGTTGTCAGTGTGTGTGTGTGTGTTGTCGGTGTGTGTGTGTGTGTGTGTGTGTTGTCGGTGTGTGTGTGTTGTCGGTGTGTGTGTGTGTTGTCGGTGTGTGTGTGTGTGTGTGTTGTCGGTGTGTGTGTGTTGTCAGTGTGTGTGTGTGTGTTGTCGGTGTGTGTGTGTGTGTGTTGTCGGTGTGTGTGTGTGTGTTGTCGGTGTGTGTGTGTGTGTTGTCGGTGTGTGTGTGTGTGTGTTGTCGGTATTTGTGTTGCTGGAGTGTGCGTGGGTGTGTTGTCGGTGTGTGTGTGTGTGTTGTCGGTGTGTGTGTGTGTGTTGTCGGTGTGTGTGTGTGTGTTGTCGGTGTGTGTGTGTGTGTTGTCGGTGTGTGTGTGTGTGTGTGTTGTCGGTGTGTGTGTGTTGTCGGTGTGTGTGTGTGTTGTTGGTGTGTGTGTGTGTGTGTTGTCGGTGTGTGTGTGTGTGTGTTGTCAGTGTGTGTGTGAGTGTTGTCGGTGTGTGTGTGTGTGTGTTGTCGGTGTGTGTGTGTGTGTTGTCGGTGTGTGTGTGTGTGTTGTCGGTGTGTGTGTGTGTGTGTTGTCGGTATGTGTGTTGCTGGAGTGTGCGTGGGTGTGTTGTCGGTGTGTGTGTGTGTGTGTGTGTTGTCGCTGTGTGTGTGTGTGTGTTGTCGGTGTGTGTGTGTGTGTGTGTTGTCGGTGTGTGTGTGTGTGTGTGTGTGTGTTGTCGGTGTGTGTTTGTTGTCGGTGTGTGTGTGTGTGTGTTGTCGGTGTGTGTGTGTGTGTGTTGTCGGTGTGTGTGTGTGTGTTGTCAGTGTGTGTGTGTGTGTTGTCGGTGTGTGTGTGTGTGTGTTGTCGGTGTGTGTGTGTGTGTGTGTTGTCGGTGTGTGTGTGTGTGTTGTGTGTGTGTGTGTTGTCAGTGTGTGTGTGTGTGTTGTCGGTGTGTGTGTGTGTGTGTGTGTTGTCGGTGTGTGTGTGTTGTCGGTGTGTGTGTGTGTGTGTGTGTTGTCGGTGTGTGTGTGTGTGTGTTGTCGGTGTGTGTGTGTGTGTGTTGTCAGTGTGTGTGTGTGTGTTGTCGGTGTGTGTGTGTGTTGTCGGTGTGTGTGTGTGTTGTCGGTGTGTGTGTGTGTGTTGTCGGTGTGTGTGTGTGTGTTGTGGGTGTGTGTGTTTGTGTTGTCGGTGTGTGTGTGTGTGTGTGTTTTGTCGGTGTGTTTGTGTGTGTGTGTTGTCGGTGTGTGTGTGTGTGTTGTCGGTGTGTGTGTGTGTGTGTGTGTGTGTTGTCGGTGTGTGTGTCAGTGTGTGTTGTTGGTGTGTGTGTGTGTGTGTGTTGTCGGTGTGTGTGTGTGTTGTCGGTGTGTGTGTGTGTGTGTTGTGTGTGTGTGTGTTGTCGGTGTGTGTGTGTGTGTTGTCGGTGTGTGTGTGTGTTGTCGGAGTGTGTGTGTGTGTGTTGTCGGTGTGTGTGTGTGTGTGTTGTCGGTGTGTGTGTGTGTGTGTTGTCAGTGTGTGTGTGTGTGTTGTCGGTGTGTGTGTGTGTTGTCGGTGTGTGTGTGTGTTGTCGGTGTGTGTGTGTGTGTTGTCGGTGTGTGTGTGTGTGTTGTGGGTGTGTGTGTTTGTGTTGTCGGTGTGTGTGTGTGTGTGTGTGTTGTCGGTGTGTTTGTGTGTATGTGTTGTCGGTGTGTGTGTGTGTGTTGTCGGTGTGTGTGTGTGTGTGTGTGTGTGTTGTCGGTGTGTGTGTCAGTGTGTGTTGTTGGTGTGTGTGTGTGTGTGTGTTGTCGGTGTGTGTGTGTGTGTGTTGTCGGTGTGTGTGTGTGTGTGTTGTGTGTGTGTGTGTTGTCGGTGTGTGTGTGTGTGTTGTCGGTGTGTGTGTGTGTTGTCGGAGTGTGTGTGTGTGTGTTGTCGGTGTGTGTGTGTGTGTTGTCAGTGTGTGTGTGTGTGTTATCGGTGTGTGTGAGTGTTTGTGTGTGTGTTGTCGGTGTGTGTGTGTGTCTGTGTTGTCGGTGTGTGTGTGTGTGTTGTCGGTGTGTGTGTTGTCGGTGTGTGTGAGTGTGTTGCTGGTGTGTGTGTGTGTGTTGTCGGTGTGTGTGTGTGTTGTCGGTGTGTGTGTGTGTTGTCGGTGTGTGTGTGTGTGTTGTCAGTGTGTGTGTGTGTGTGTTGTCGGTGTGTGTGTGTGTGTGTTGTTGGTGTGTGTGTGTGTGTGTGTTGTCGGTGTGTGTGTGTTGTCGGTGCGTGTGTGTGTGTGTGTGTGTGTGTGTGTTGTCGGTGTGTGTGTGTGTGTGTGTGTTGTCGGTGTGTGTGTGTGTGTGTTGTCGGTGTGTGTGTGTTGTCGGTGTGTGTGTGTTGTCGGTGTGTTGTCGGTGTGTGTGTGTGTGTGTGTGTTGTCGGTGTGTGTGTGTGTGTTGTCGGTGTGTGTGTGTGTGTTGTCGGTGTGTGTGTGTGTTGTGTGTGTGTGTGTGTTGTCGGTGTGTGTGTGTGTGTGTTGTCGGTGTGTGTGTGTGTCTTATCGGTGTGTGTGTGTTGTCATTGTGTGTGTGTGTGTTTGTGGTAGGTGTGTGTGTGTGTTGTCGGTGTGTGTGTGTGTGTGTTGTCGGTGTGTGTGTGTGTTGTCGGTGTGTGTGTGTGTGTTGTCGGTGTGTGTGTTGTTGGTGTGTGTGTGTGTGTGTGTGTGTGTTGTCGGTGTGTGTGTTGTCGGTGTGTGTGTGTGTGTGTGTTGTCGGTGTGTGTGTGTGTGTTGTCGGTGTGTGTGTGTGTGTTGTCGGTGTGTGTGTGTGTGTTTGTGTGTGTTGTCGGTGTGTGTGTCAGTGTGTGTTGTTGGTGTGTGTGTGTGTGTGTGTTGTCGGTGTGTGTGTGTGTGTGTTGTCGGTGTGTGTGTGTGTGTGTTGTGTGTGTGTGTGTTGTCGGTGTGTGTGTGTGTGTTGTCGGTGTGTGTGTGTGTTGTCGGAGTGTGTGTGTGTGTGTTGTCGGTGTGTGTGTGTGTGTTGTCAGTGTGTGTGTGTGTGTTATCGGTGTGTGTGAGTGTTTGTGTGTGTGTTGTCGGTGTGTGTGTGTGTCTGTGTTGTCGGTGTGTGTGTTGTCGGTGTGTGTGTGTGTTGTCGGTGTGTGTGAGTGTGTTGCTGGTGTGTGTGTGTGTGTTGTCGGTGTGTGTGTGTGTGTGTTGTCGGTGTGTGTGTGTGTTGTCGGTGTGTGTGTGTGTTGTCGGTGTGTGTGTGTGTTGTCAGTGTGTGTGTGTGTGTGTTGTCGGTGTGTGTGTGTGTGTGTGTTGTCGGTGTGTGTGTGTGTTGTCGGTGTGTGTGTGTGTGTGTGTGTGTGTGTGTGTGTGTGTGTGTGTGTTGTCGGTGTGTGTGTGTTGTCGGTGTGTGTGTGTGTGTGTGTGTGTTGTCGGTGTGTGTGTGTGTGTCTTGTCAGTGTGTGTGTGTGTGTATTGTCGGTGTGTGTGTGTTTATGTGTTGTCGGTGTGTGTGTGTGTGTGTGTTGTCGGTGTGTGTGTGTGTTGTAGGTGTGTGTGTGTGTGTTGTCGGTGTGTGTGTGTGTGTGTGTGTGTGTGTGTGTTGTCGGTGTGTGTGTGTGTGTGTTGTCGGTGTGTGTGTGTGTGTGTTGTCGGTGTGTGTGTGTGTGTGTGTTGTCGGTGTGTGTGTGTGTGTTGTGTGTGTGTGTGTTGTCAGTGTGTGTGTGTGTGTTGTCGGTGTGTGTGTGTGTGTGTGTGTGTTGTCGGTGTGTGTGTGTTGTCGGTGTGTGTGTGTGTTGTCGGTGTGTGTGTGTGTGTGTGTTGTCGGTGTGTGTGTGTTGTCAGTGTGTGTGTGTGTGTTGTCGGTGTGTGTGTGTGTGTGTTGTCGGTGTGTGTGTGTGTGTTGTCGGTGTGTGTGTGTGTGTTGTCGGTGTGTGTGTGTGTGTGTTGTCGGTATTTGTGTTGCTGGAGTGTGCGTGGGTGTGTTGTCGGTGTGTGTGTGTGTGTTGTCGGTGTGTGTGTGTGTGTTGTCGGTGTGTGTGTGTGTGTTGTCGGTGTGTGTGTGTGTGTTGTCGGTGTGTGTGTGTGTGTGTGTTGTCGGTGTGTGTGTGTTGTCGGTGTGTGTGTGTTGTCGGTGTGTTGTCGGTGTGTGTGGTGTGTGTGTGTTGTCGGTGTGTGTGTGTGTGTTGTCGGTGTGTGTGTGTGTGTTGTCGGTGTGTGTGTGTGTTGTGTGTGTGTGTGTGTTGTCGGTGTGTGTGTGTGTGTGTTGTCGGTGTGTGTGTGTGTCTTATCGGTGTGTGTGTGTTGTCATTGTGTGTGTGTGTGTTTGTGGTAGGTGTGTGTGTGTGTTGTCGGTGTGTGTGTGTGTGTGTTGTCGGTGTGTGTGTGTGTTGTCGGTGTGTGTGTGTGTGTTGTCGGTGTGTGTGTTGTTGGTGTGTGTGTGTGTGTGTGTGTGTGTTGTCGGTGTGTGTGTTGTCGGTGTGTGTGTGTGTGTGTGTTGTCGGTGTGTGTGTGTGTGTTGTCGGTGTGTGTGTGTGTGTTGTCGGTGTGTGTGTGTGTGTTTGTGTGTGTTGTCGGTGTGTGTGTCAGTGTGTGTTGTTGGTGTGTGTGTGTGTGTGTGTTGTCGGTGTGTGTGTGTGTGTGTTGTCGGTGTGTGTGTGTGTGTGTTGTGTGTGTGTGTGTTGTCGGTGTGTGTGTGTGTGTTGTCGGTGTGTGTGTGTGTTGTCGGAGTGTGTGTGTGTGTGTTGTCGGTGTGTGTGTGTGTGTTGTCAGTGTGTGTGTGTGTGTTATCGGTGTGTGTGAGTGTTTGTGTGTGTGTTGTCGGTGTGTGTGTGTGTCTGTGTTGTCGGTGTGTGTGTTGTCGGTGTGTGTGTGTGTTGTCGGTGTGTGTGAGTGTGTTGCTGGTGTGTGTGTGTGTGTTGTCGGTGTGTGTGTGTGTGTGTGTTGTCGGTGTGTGTGTGTGTTGTCGGTGTGTGTGTGTGTTGTCGGTGTGTGTGTGTGTGTGTTGTCAGTGTGTGTGTGTGTGTGTTGTCGGTGTGTGTGTGTGTGTGTGTTGTCGGTGTGTGTGTGTGTTGTCGGTGTGTGTGTGTGTGTGTGTGTGTGTGTGTGTGTGTGTGTGTGTGTGTGTTGTCGGTGTGTGTGTGTTGTCGGTGTGTGTGTGTGTGTGTGTGTGTTGTCGGTGTGTGTGTGTGTGTCTTGTCAGTGTGTGTGTGTGTGTATTGTCGGTGTGTGTGTGTTTATGTGTTGTCGGTGTGTGTGTGTGTGTGTGTTGTCGGTGTGTGTGTGTGTTGTAGGTGTGTGTGTGTGTGTTGTCGGTGTGTGTGTGTGTGTGTGTGTGTGTGTGTGTGTTGTCGGTGTGTGTGTGTGTGTGTTGTCGGTGTGTGTGTGTGTGTGTTGTCGGTGTGTGTGTGTGTGTGTGTTGTCGGTGTGTGTGTGTGTGTTGTGTGTGTGTGTGTTGTCAGTGTGTGTGTGTGTGTTGTCGGTGTGTGTGTGTGTGTGTGTGTGTTGTCGGTGTGTGTGTGTTGTCGGTGTGTGTGTGTGTTGTCGGTGTGTGTGTGTGTGTGTTGTCGGTGTGTGTGTGTTGTCAGTGTGTGTGTGTGTGTTGTCGGTGTGTGTGTGTGTGTGTTGTCGGTGTGTGTGTGTGTGTTGTCGGTGTGTGTGTGTGTGTTGTCGGTGTGTGTGTGTGTGTGTTGTCGGTATGTGTGTTGCTGGAGTGTGCGTGGGTGTGTTGTCGGTGTGTGTGTGTGTGTTGTCGGTGTGTGTGTGTGTGTTGTCGGTGTGTGTGTGTGTGTTGTCGGTGTGTGTGTGTGTGTTGTGGGTGTGTGTGTTTGTGTTGTCGGTGTGTGTGTGTGTGTGTGTTGTCGGTGTGTTTGTGTGTGTGTGTTGTCGGTATGTGTGTGTGTGTGTTGTCGGTGTGTGTGTGTGTGTTGTGTGTGTGTGTGTGTTGTCGGTGTGTGTGTGTGTGTGTGTTGTCGGTGTGTGTGTGTTGTCGGTGCGTGTGTGTGTGTGTATGTTGTCGGTGTGTGTGTGTGTTGTCGGTGTGTGTGTGTGTGTTGTCGGTGTGTGTGTGTGTGTGTTGTCGGTGTGTGTGTGTGTGTGTTGTCGGTGTGTGTGTGTGTGTGTTGTCGGTGTGTGTGTGTGTGTGTTGTCGGTGTGTGTGTGTTGTCGGTGTGTGTGTGTGTTGTCGGTGTGTGTGTGTGTGTTGTCGGTGTGTGTGTGTGTGTTGTTGGTGTGTGTGTGTGTGTGTGTGTGTGTTGTCGGTGTGTGTGTGTGTTGTCGGTGTGTGTGTGTGTGTGTTGTCGGTGTGTGTGTGTGTGTTGTCGGTGTGTGTGTGTGTGTTGTCGGTGTGTGTGTGTGTGTGTTGTCGGTGTGTGTGTGTGTGTGTGTGTTGTCGGTGTGTGTGTGTGTTGTCGGTGTGTGTGTGTGTTGTCGGTGTGTGTGTGTGTGTTGTCAGTGTGTGTGTGTGTGTGTGTGTTGTCGGTGTGTGTGTGTTGTCGTTGCGTGTGTGTGTGTGTGTGTGTTGTCGGTGTGTGTTTTGTCGGTGTGTGTGTGTTGTCGGTGTGTTGTCGGTGTGTGTGTGTGTGTGTGTTGTCGGTGTGTGTGTGTGTGTTGTCGGTGTGTGTGTGTGTGTTGTCGGTGTGTGTGTGTGTTGTGTGTGTGTGTGTGTTGTCGGTGTGTGTGTGTGTGTGTTGTCGGTGTGTGTGTGTGTGTGTCTTATCGGTGTGTGTGTGTTGTCATTGTGTGTGTGTGTGTTTGTGGTAGGTGTGTGTGTGTGCTGTCGGTGTGTGTGTGTGTGTGTTGTCGGTGTGTGTGTGTGTTGTCGGTGTGTGTGTGTGTGTTGTCGGTGTGTTGTTGGTGTGTGTGTGTGTGTGTGTTGTCGGTGTGTGTGTGTTGTCGGTGTGTGTGTGTGTGTGTTGTCGGTGTGTGTGTGTGTGTTGTCGGTGTGTGTGTGTGTGTTGTCGGTGTGTGTGTGTGTGTGTGTGTTGTCGGTGTGTGTGTCAGTGTGTGTTGTTGGTGTGTGTGTGTGTGTGTGTTGTCGGTGTGTGTGTGTGTGTGTTGTCGGTGTGTGTGTGTGTGTGTTGTGTGTGTGTGTGTTGTCGGTGTGTGTGTGTGTGTTGTCGGTGTGTGTGTGTGTTGTCGGAGTGTGTGTGTGTGTGTTGTCGGTGTGTGTGTGTGTGTTGTCAGTGTGTGTGTGTGTGTTATCGGTGTGTGTGAGTGTTTGTGTGTGTGTTGTCGGTGTGTGTGTGTGTCTGTGTTGTCGGTGTGTGTGTGTGTGTTGTCGGTGTGTGTGTGTGTTGTCGGTGTGTGTGAGTGTGTTGCTGGTGTGTGTGTGTGTGTTGTCGGTGTGTGTGTGTGTGTGTTGTCGGTGTGTGTGTTGTCGGTGTGTGTGTGTGTGTGTGTGTGTGTGTGTGTGTGTGTGTGTTGTCGGTGTGTGTGTGTTGTCGGTGTGTGTGTGTGTGTGTGTGTGTGTGTTGTCGGTGTGTGTGTGTGTGTCTTGTCAGTGTGTGTGTGTGTATTGTCGGTGTGTGTGTGTTTATGTGTTGTCGGTGTGTGTGTGTGTGTGTGTTGTCGGTGTGTGTGTGTGTTGTAGGTGTGTGTGTGTGTGTTGTCGGTGTGTGTGTGTGTGTGTGTGTTGTCGGTGTGTGTGTGTGTGTGTTGTCGGTGTCTGTGTGTGTGTGTTGTCGGTGTGTGTGTGTGTGTGTGTTGTCGGTGTGTGTGTGTGTGTTGTGTGTGTGTGTGTTGTCAGTGTGTGTGTGTGTGTTGTCGGTGTGTGTGTGTGTGTGTGTGTGTTGTCGGTGTGTGTGTGTTGTCGGTGTGTGTGTGTGTTGTCGGTGTGTGTGTGTGTGTGTTGTCGGTGTGTGTGTGTGTGTGTTGTCAGTGTGTGTGTGAGTGTTGTCGGTGTGTGTGTGTGTGTTGTCGGTGTGTGTGTGTGTGTTGTCGGTGTGTGTGTGTGTGTTGTCGGTGTGTGTGTGTGTGTGTTGTCGGTATGTGTGTTGCTGGAGTGTGCGTGGGTGTGTTGTCGGTGTGTGTGTGTGTTGTCGGTGTGTGTGTGTGTGTTGTCGGTGTATGTGTGTGTGTTGTCGGTGTGTGTGTGTGTGTTGTGGGTGTGTGTGTTTGTGTTGTCGGTGTGTGTGTGTGTGTGTGTTGTCGGTGTGTTTGTGTGTGTGTGTTGTCGGTATGTGTGTGTGTGTGTTGTCGGTGTGTGTGTGTGTTTTGTGTGTGTGTGTGTGTGTTGTCGGTGTGTGTGTGTGTGTGTGTTGTCGGTGTGTGTGTGTGTGTTGTCGGTGTGTGTGTGTGTGTGTTGTCGGTGTGTGTGTGTGTGTGTGTGTTGTCGCTGTGTGTGTGTGTGTGTTGTCGGTGTGTGTGTGTGTGTGTGTTGTTGGTGTGTGTGTGTGTGTGTGTGTGTGTGTGTTGTCGGTGTGTGTTTGTTGTCGGTGTGTGTGTGTGTGTGTTGTCGGTGTGTGTGTGTGTGTGTTGTCGGTGTGTGTGTGTGTGTTGTCAGTGTGTGTGTGTGTGTTGTCGGTGTGTGTGTGTGTGTGTTGTCGGTGTGTGTGTGTGTGTGTGTTGTCGGTGTGTCTGTGTGTTGTTGTGTGTTTGTGTGTTGTCAGTGTGTGTGTGTGTGTTGTCGGTGTGTGTGTGTGTGTGTGTGTTGTCGGTGTGTGTGTGTTGTCGGTGTGTGTGTGTGTGTGTGTTGTCGGTGTGTGTGTGTGTGTGTTGTCGGTGTGTGTGTGTGTGTGTTGTCAGTGTGTGTGTGTGTGTTGTCGGTGTGTGTGTGTGTTGTCGGTGTGTGTGTGTGTTGTCGGTGTGTGTGTGTGTGTTGTCGGTGTGTGTGTGTGTGTTGTGGGTGTGTGTGTTTGTGTTGTCGGTGTGTGTGTGTGTGTGTGTGTTGTCGGTGTGTTTGTGTGTGTGTGTTGTCGGTGTGTGTGTGTGTGTTGTCGGTGTGTGTGTGTGTGTGTGTGTGTGTTGTCGGTGTGTGTGTCAGTGTGTGTTGTTGGTGTGTGTGTGTGTGTGTGTTGTCGGTGTGTGTGTGTGTGTGTTGTCGGTGTGTGTGTGTGTGTGTTGTGTGTGTGTGTGTTGTCGGTGTGTGTGTGTGTGTTGTCGGTGTGTGTGTGTGTTGTCGGAGTGTGTGTGTGTGTGTTGTCGGTGTGTGTGTGTGTGTTGTCGGTGTGTGTGTGTGTGTGTTGTCAGTGTGTGTGTGTGTGTTGTCGGTGTGTGTGTGTGTTGTCGGTGTGTGTGTGTGTTGTCGGTGTGTGTGTGTGTGTTGTCGGTGTGTGTGTGTGTGTTGTGGGTGTGTGTGTTTGTGTTGTCGGTGTGTGTGTGTGTGTGTGTGTTGTCGGTGTGTTTGTGTGTGTGTGTTGTCGGTGTGTGTGTGTGTGTTGTCGGTGTGTGTGTGTGTGTGTGTGTGTGTGTTGTCGGTGTGTGTGTCAGTGTGTGTTGTTGGTGTGTGTGTGTGTGTGTGTTGTCGGTGTGTGTGTGTGTGTGTTGTCGGTGTGTGTGTGTGTGTGTTGTGTGTGTGTGTGTTGTCGGTGTGTGTGTGTGTGTTGTCGGTGTGTGTGTGTGTTGTCGGAGTGTGTGTGTGTGTGTTGTCGGTGTGTGTGTGTGTGTTGTCAGTGTGTGTGTGTGTGTTATCGGTGTGTGTGAGTGTTTGTGTGTGTGTTGTCGGTGTGTGTGTGTGTCTGTGTTGTCGGTGTGTGTGTGTGTGTTGTCGGTGTGTGTTGTCGGTGTGTGTGAGTGTGTTGCTGGTGTGTGTGTGTGTGTTGTCGGTGTGTGTGTGTGTTGTCGGTGTGTGTGTGTGTTGTCGGTGTGTGTGTGTGTGTTGTCAGTGTGTGTGTGTGTGTGTTGTCGGTGTGTGTGTGTGTGTGTTGTTGGTGTGTGTGTGTGTGTGTGTTGTCGGTGTGTGTGTGTTGTCGGTGCGTGTGTGTGTGTGTGTGTGTGTGTGTGTGTGTGTTGTCGGTGTGTGTGTGTGTGTGTGTGTGTTGTCGGTGTGTGTGTGTGTGTGTGTTGTCGGTGTGTGTGTGTTGTCGGTGTGTGTGTGTTGTCGGTGTGTTGTCGGTGTGTGTGTGTGTGTGTGTGTTGTCGGTGTGTGTGTGTGTGTTGTCGGTGTGTGTGTGTGTGTTGTCGGTGTGTGTGTGTGTTGTGTGTGTGTGTGTGTTGTCGGTGTGTGTGTGTGTGTGTTGTCGGTGTGTGTGTGTGTCTTATCGGTGTGTGTGTGTTGTCATTGTGTGTGTGTGTGTTTGTGGTAGGTGTGTGTGTGTGTTGTCGGTGTGTGTGTGTGTGTGTTGTCGGTGTGTGTGTGTGTTGTCGGTGTGTGTGTGTGTGTTGTCGGTGTGTGTGTTGTTGGTGTGTGTGTGTGTGTGTGTGTGTGTTGTCGGTGTGTGTGTGTTGTCGGTGTGTGTGTGTGTGTGTGTTGTCGGTGTGTGTGTGTGTGTTGTCGGTGTGTGTGTGTGTGTTGTCGGTGTGTGTGTGTGTGTTTGTGTGTGTTGTCGGTGTGTGTGTCAGTGTGTGTTGTTGGTGTGTGTGTGTGTGTGTGTTGTCGGTGTCTGTGTGTGTGTGTTGTCGGTGTGTGTGTGTGTGTGTTGTGTGTGTGTGTGTTGTCGGTGTGTGTGTGTGTGTTGTCAGTGTGTGTGTGTGTGTGTGTTATCGGTGTGTGTGAGTGTTTGTGTGTGTGTTGTCGGTGTGTGTGTGTGTCTGTGTTGTCGGTGTGTGTGTTGTCGGTGTGTGTGTGTGTTGTCGGTGTGTGTGAGTGTGTTGCTGGTGTGTGTGTGTGTGTTGTCGGTGTGTGTGTGTGTGTGTTGTCGGTGTGTGTGTGTGTTGTCGGTGTGTGTGTGTGTTGTCGGTGTGTGTGTGTGTTGTCAGTGTGTGTGTGTGTGTGTTGTCGGTGTGTGTGTGTGTGTGTGTTGTCGGTGTGTGTGTGTGTTGTCGGTGTGTGTGTGTGTGTGTGTGTGTGTGTGTGTGTGTGTGTGTGTGTGTGTGTTGTCGGTGTGTGTGTGTTGTCGGTGTGTGTGTGTGTGTGTGTGTGTTGTCGGTGTGTGTGTGTGTGTCTTGTCAGTGTGTGTGTGTGTGTATTGTCGGTGTGTGTGTGTTTATGTGTTGTCGGTGTGTGTGTGTGTGTGTGTTGTCGGTGTGTGTGTGTGTTGTAGGTGTGTGTGTGTGTGTTGTCGGTGTGTGTGTGTGTGTGTGTGTGTGTGTTGTCGGTGTGTGTGTGTGTGTGTTGTCGGTGTGTGTGTGTGTGTGTTGTCGGTGTGTGTGTGTGTGTGTGTTGTCGGTGTGTGTGTGTGTGTTGTGTGTGTGTGTGTTGTCAGTGTGTGTGTGTGTGTTGTCGGTGTGTGTGTGTGTGTGTGTTGTCGGTGTGTGTGTGTTGTCGGTGTGTGTGTGTGTTGTCGGTGTGTGTGTGTGTGTGTTGTCGGTGTGTGTGTGTGTTGTCAGTGTGTGTGTGTGTGTTGTCGGTGTGTGTGTGTGTGTGTTGTCGGTGTGTGTGTGTGTGTTGTCGGTGTGTGTGTGTGTGTTGTCGGTGTGTGTGTGTGTGTGTTGTCGGTATGTGTGTTGCTGGAGTGTGCGTGGGTGTGTTGTCGGTGTGTGTGTGTGTTGTCGGTGTGTGTGTGTGTGTGTTGTCGGTGTGTGTGTGTGTGTTGTCGGTGTGTGTGTGTGTGTTGTGGGTGTGTGTGTTTGTGTTGTCGGTGTGTGTGTGTGTGTGTGTTGTCGGTGTGTTTGTGTGTGTGTGTTGTCGGTATGTGTGTGTGTGTGTTGTCGGTGTGTGTGTGTGTGTTGTGTGTGTGTGTGTGTTGTCGGTGTGTGTGTGTGTGTGTGTTGTCGGTGTGTGTGTGTGTTTTGTCGGTGTGTGTGTGTGTGTGTTGTCGGTGTGTGTGTGTGTGTGTTGTCGCTGTGTGTGTGTGTGTGTTGTCGGGGTGTGTGTGTGTGTGTTGTCGGTGTGTGTGTGTGTGTGTGTGTGTGTGTTGTCGGTGTGTGTTTGTTGTCGGTGTGTGTGTGTGTGTGTTGTCGGTGTGTGTGTGTGTGTGTTGTCGGTGTGTGTGTGTGTGTGTTGTCAGTGTGTGTGTGTGTGTTGTCGGTGTGTGTGTGTGTGTGTGTTGTCGGTGTGTGTGTGTGTGTTGTCGGTGTGTGTGTGTGTGTTGTGTGTGTGTGTGTTGTCAGTGTGTGTGTGTGTGTTGTCGGTGTGTGTGTGTGTGTGTGTGTGTTGTCGGTGTGTGTGTGTTGTCGGTGTGTGTGTGTGTGTGTGTGTTGTCGGTGTGTGTGTGTGTGTGTTGTCGGTGTGTGTGTGTGTGTGTTGTCAGTGTGTGTGTGTGTTTTGTCGGTGTGTGTGTGTGTTGTCGGTGTGTGTGTGTGTTGTCGGTGTGTGTGTGTGTGTTGTCGGTGTGTGTGTGTGTGTTGTGGGTGTGTGTGTTTGTGTTGTCGGTGTGTGTGTGTGTGTGTGTTGTCGGTGTGTTTGTGTGTGTGTGTTGTCGGTGTGTGTGTGTGTGTTGTCGGTGTGTGTGTGTGTGTGTGTGTGTGTTGTCGGTGTGTGTGTCAGTGTGTGTTGTTGGTGTGTGTGTGTGTGTGTGTTGTCGGTGTGTGTGTGTGTGTGTTGTCGGTGTGTGTGTGTGTGTGTTGTGTGTGTGTGTGTTGTCGGTGTGTGTGTGTGTGTTGTCGGTGTGTGTGTGTGTTGTCGGAGTGTGTGTGTGTGTTGTCGGTGTGTGTGTGTGTGTTGTCAGTGTGTGTGTGTGTGTTATCGGTGTGTGTGAGTGTTTGTGTGTGTGTTGTCGGTGTGTGTGTGTGTCTGTGTTGTCGGTGTGTGTGTGTGTGTTGTCGGTGTGTGTGTGTGTTGTCGGTGTGTGTGAGTGTGTTGCTGGTGTGTGTGTGTGTGTTGTCGGTGTGTGTGTGTGTTGTCGGTGTGTGTGTGTGTTGTCGGTGTGTGTGTGTGTTGTCGGTGTGTGTGTGTGTGTTGTCAGTGTGTGTGTGTGTGTGTTGTCGGTGTGTGTGTGTGTTTGTGTTGTCGGTGTGTGTGTGTGTGTGTTGTCGGTGTGTGTGTGTGTGTGTGTGTGTGTGTGTGTGTGTGTGTTGTCGGTGTGTGTGTGTTGTCGGTGTGTGTGTGTTTGTGTGTGTGTGTTGTCGGTGTGTGTGTGTGTGTCTTGTCAGTGTGTGTGTGTGTGTATTGTCGGTGTGTGTGTGTTTATGTGTTGTCGGTGTGTGTGTGTGTGTGTGTTGTCGGTGTGTGTGTGTGTTGTAGGTGTGTGTGTGTGTGTTGTCGGTGTGTGTGTGTGTGTGTGTGTGTTGTCGGTGTGTGTGTGTGTGTGTTGTCGGTGTGTGTGTGTGTGTGTTGTCGGTGTGTGTGTGTGTGTGTGTTGTCGGTGTGTGTGTGTGTGTTGTGTGTGTGTGTGTTGTCAGTGTGTGTGTGTGTGTTGTCGGTGTGTGTGTGTGTGTGTGTGTTGTCGGTGTGTGTGTGTTGTCGGTGTGTGTGTGTGTTGTCGGTGTGTGTGTGTGTGTGTGTTGTCGGTGTGTGTGTGTGTGTGTTGTCAGTGTGTGTGTGTGTGTTGTCGGTGTGTGTGTGTGTGTGTTGTCGGTGTGTGTGTGTGTGTTGTCGGTGTGTGTGTGTGTGTTGTCGGTGTGTGTGTGTGTGTGTTGTCGGTATGTGTGTTGCTGGAGTGTGCGTGGGTGTGTTGTCGGTGTGTGTGTGTGTTGTCGGTGTGTGTGTGTGTGTTGTCGGTGTGTGTGTGTGTGTTGTCGGTGTGTGTGTGTGTGTTGTGGGTGTGTGTGTTTGTGTTGTCGGTGTGTGTGTGTGTGTGTGTTGTCGGTGTGTTTGTGTGTGTGTGTTGTCGGTATGTGTGTGTGTGTGTTGTCGGTGTGTGTGTGTGTGTTGTGTGTGTGTGTGTGTGTTGTCGGTGTGTGTGTGTGTGGGTGTTGTCGGTGTGTGTGTGTGTGTTGTCGGTGTGTGTGTGTGTGTGTTGTCGGTGTGTGTGTGTGTGTGTGTGTTGTCGCTGTGTGTGTGTGTGTGTTGTCGGTGTGTGTGTGTGTGTGTGTTGTCGGTGTGTGTGTGTGTGTGTGTGTGTGTGTGTGTGTTGTCGGTGTGTGTTTGTTGTCGGTGTGTGTGTGTGTGTGTTGTCGGTGTGTGTGTGTGTGTGTTGTCGGTGTGTGTGTGTGTGTGTTGTCAGTGTGTGTGTGTGTGTTGTCGGTGTGTGTGTGTGTGTGTGTGTTGTCGGTGTGTGTGTGTGTGTGTGTTGTCGGTGTGTGTGTGTGTGTTGTGTGTGTGTGTGTTGTCAGTGTGTGTGTGTGTGTTGTCGGTGTGTGTGTGTGTGTGTGTGTTGTCGGTGTGTGTGTGTTGTCGGTGTTTGTGTGTGTGTGTGTTGTCGGTGTGTGTGTGTGTGTGTTGTCGGTGTGTGTGTGTGTGTGTTGTCAGTGTGTGTGTGTGTGTTGTCGGTGTGTGTGTGTGTTGTCGGTGTGTGTGTGTGTTGTCGGTGTGTGTGTGTGTGTTGTCGGTGTGTGTGTGTGTGTTGTGGGTGTGTGTGTTTGTGTTGTCGGTGTGTGTGTGTGTGTGTGTTGTCGGTGTGTGTGTGTGTTGTGTGTGTGTGTGTTGTCGGTGTGTGTGTGTGTGTGTGTGTTGTCGGTGTGTGTGTGTGTGTGTTGTCGGTGTGTGTGTGTGTGTGTGTTGTCAGTGTGTGTGTGTGTGTTGTCGGTCTGTGTGTGTGTGTGTGTTGTCGGTGTGTGTGTGTTGTCGGTGTGTGTGTGTGTGTGTGTGTGTGTTGTCGGTGTGTGTGTGTGTGTCTTGTCAGTGTGTGTGTGTGTGTGTTGTCGGTGTGTGTGTGTTTATGTGTTGTCGGTGTGTGTGTGTGTGTGTGTTGTCGGTGTGTGTGTGTGTTGTAGGTGTGTGTGTGTGTGTTGTCGGTGTGTGTGTGTGTGTGTGTGTGTGTGTTGTCGGTGTGTGTGTGTGTGTGTTGTCGGTGTGTGTGTGTGTGTGTTGTCGGTGTGTGTGTGTGTGTGTTGTCGGTGTGTGTGTGTGTGTTGTGTGTGTGTGTGTTGTCAGTGTGTGTGTGTGTGTTGTCGGTGTGTGTGTGTGTGTGTTGTCGGTGTGTGTGTGTGTTGTCAGTGTGTGTGTGTGTGTGTTGTCGGTGTGTGTGTGTGTGTGTGTGTGTTGTCGGTGTGTGTGTGTTGTCGGTGTGTGTGTGTGTGTTGTCGGTGTGTGTGTGTGTTGTCGGTATGTGTGTTGCTGGAGTGTGCGTGGGTGTGTTGTAAGTGTGTGTGTGTGTTGTCGGTGTGTGTGTGTGTGTTGTCGGTGTGTGTGTGTGTGTTGTCGGTGTGTGTGTGTGTGTTGTGGGTGTGTGTGTTTGTGTTGTCGGTGTGTGTGTGTGTGTGTTGTCGGTGTGTTTGTGTGTGTGTGTGTTGTCGGTGTGTGTGTGTGTGTGTTGTCGGTGTGTGTGTGTGTGTTGTGTGTGTGTGTGTTGTCGGTGTGTGTGTGTGTGTGTTGTCAGTGTGTGTGTGTGTGTTGTCGGTGTGTGTGTGTGTGTGTGTGTTGTCGGTGTGTGTGTGTGTGTGTGTTGTCGGTGTGTGTGTGTGTGTTGTGTGTGTGTGTGTTGTCAGTGTGTGTGTGTGTGTTGTCGGTGTGTGTGTGTGTGTGTGTGTGTTGTCGGTGTGTGTGTGTTGTCGGTGTTTGTGTGTGTGTGTGTTGTCGGTGTGTGTGTGTGTGTGTTGTCGGTGTGTGTGTGTGTGTGTTGTCAGTGTGTGTGTGTGTGTTGTCGGTGTGTGTGTGTGTGTTGTGTGTGTGTGTGTTGTCAGTGTGTGTGTGTGTGTTGTCGGTGTGTGTGTGTGTGTGTGTGTTGTCGGTGTGTGTGTGTTGTCGGTGTTTGTGTGTGTGTGTGTTGTCGGTGTGTGTGTGTGTGTGTGTTGTCGGTGTGTGTGTGTGTGTGTTGTCAGTGTGTGTGTGTGTGTTGTCGGTGTGTGTGTGTGTTGTCGGTGTGTGTGTGTGTTGTCGGTGTGTGTGTGTGTGTTGTCGGTGTGTGTGTGTGTGTTGTGGGTGTGTGTGTTTGTGTTGTCGGTGTGTGTGTGTGTGTGTGTTGTCGGTGTGTGTGTGTGTTGTGTGTGTGTGTGTTGTCGGTGTGTGTGTGTGTGTGTGTGTTGTCGGTGTGTGTGTGTGTGTGTTGTCGGTGTGTGTGTGTGTGTGTGTGTTGTCAGTGTGTGTGTGTGTGTGTTGTCGGTCTGTGTGTGTGTGTGTGTTGTCGGTGTGTGTGTGTTGTCGGTGTGTGTGTGTGTGTGTGTGTGTGTTGTCGGTGTGTGTGTGTGTGTCTTGTCAGTGTGTGTGTGTGTGTGTTGTCGGTGTGTGTGTGTTTATGTGTTGTCGGTGTGTGTGTGTGTGTGTGTTGTCGGTGTGTGTGTGTGTTGTAGGTGTGTGTGTGTGTGTTGTCGGTGTGTGTGTGTGTGTGTGTGTGTGTGTTGTCGGTGTGTGTGTGTGTTGTCGGTGTGTGTGTGTGTGTGTTGTCGGTGTGTGTGTGTGTGTGTTGTCGGTGTGTGTGTGTGTGTTGTGTGTGTGTGTGTTGTCAGTGTGTGTGTGTGTGTTGTCGGTGTGTGTGTGTGTGTGTTGTCGGTGTGTGTGTGTGTTGTCAGTGTGTGTGTGTGTGTGTTGTCGGTGTGTGTGTGTGTGTGTGTGTGTTGTCGGTGTGTGTGTGTGTGTTGTCGGTGTGTGTGTGTGTTGTCGGTGTGTGTGTGTGTTGTCGGTATGTGTGTTGCTGGAGTGTGCGTGGGTGTGTTGTAAGTGTGTGTGTGTGTTGTCGGTGTGTGTGTGTGTGTTGTCGGTGTGTGTGTGTGTGTTGTCGGTGTGTGTGTGTGTGTTGTGGGTGTGTGTGTTTGTGTTGTCGGTGTGTGTGTGTGTGTGTTGTCGGTGTGTTTGTGTGTGTGTGTGTTGTCGGTGTGTGTGTGTGTGTGTTGTCGGTGTGTGTGTGTGTGTTGTGTGTGTGTGTGTTGTCGGTGTGTGTGTGTGTGTGTTGTCAGTGTGTGTGTGTGTGTTGTCGGTGTGTGTGTGTGTGTGTGTGTTGTCGGTGTGTGTGTGTGTGTGTGTTGTCGGTGTGTGTGTGTGTGTTGTGTGTGTGTGTGTTGTCAGTGTGTGTGTGTGTGTTGTCGGTGTGTGTGTGTGTGTGTGTTGTCGGTGTGTGTGTGTTGTCGGTGTTTGTGTGTGTGTGTGTTGTCGGTGTGTGTGTGTGTGTGTTGTCGGTGTGTGTGTGTGTGTGTTGTCAGTGTGTGTGTGTGTGTTGTCGGTGTGTGTGTGTGTTGTCGGTGTGTGTGTGTGTTGTCGGTGTGTGTGTGTGTGTTGTCGGTGTGTGTGTGTGTGTTGTGGGTGTGTGTGTTTGTGTTGTCGGTGTGTGTGTGTGTGTGTGTTGTCGGTGTGTTTGTGTGTGTGTGTTGTCGGTGTGTGTGTGTGTGTGTTGTCGGTGTGTGTGTGTGTTGTGTGTGTGTGTGTTGTCGGTGTGTGTGTGTGTGTGTGTGTTGTCGGTGTGTGTGTGTGTGTTGTCGGTGTGTGTGTGTGTGTGTTGTCGGTGTGTGTGTGTGTGTGTGTGTTGTCAGTGTGTGTGTGTGTGTGTTGTCGGTCTGTGTGTGTGCGTGTGTTGTCGGTGTGTGTGTGTTGTCGGTGTGTGTGTGTGTGTGTGTGTGTGTTGTCGGTGTGTGTGTGTGTGTCTTGTCAGTGTGTGTGTGTGTGTGTTGTCGGTGTGTGTGTGTTTATGTGTTGTCGTTGTGTGTGTGTGTGTGTGGTAGGTGTGTGTGTGTGTTGTCGGTGTGTGTGTGTGTGTGTGTTGTCGGTGTGTTAGTGTGTTGTCGGTGTGTGTGTGTGTGTTGTCGGTGTGTGTGTGTGTGTTGTTGGTGTGTGTGTGTGTGTGTTGTCGGTGTGTGTGTGTGTTGTCGGTGTGTGTGTGTGTGTTGTTGGTGTGTGTGTGTGTGTGTTGTCGGTGTGTGTGTGTGTGTGTGTGTGTGTGTTGTCGGTGTGTGTGTGAGTGTGTGTTGTCGGTGTGTGTGTGTGTGTATTGTCGGTGTGTGTGTGTGTGTGTTGTCGGTGTGTGTGTGTGTGTGTTGTGTGTGTGTGTGTTGTCGGTGTGTGTGTGTGTGTGTTGTCGGTGTGTGTGTGTGTGTGTTGTCGGTGTGTGTGTGTGTGTTGTCTGTGTGTGTGTGTGGTCGGTGTGTGTGTGTGTGTGTTGTCGGTGTGTGTGTGTGTTGTCGGTGTGTGTGTGTGTGTGTGTGTTGTCGGTGTGTGTGTGTGTTGTGTGTGTGTGTGTTGTCGGTGTGTGTGTGTGTGTGTTGTTGGTGTGTGTGTGTGTGTGTGTGTTGTCGGTGTGTGTGTGTGTGTGTGTTGTCGGTGTGTGTGTTTGTTGTCGGTGTGTGTGTGTGTGTGTGTGTGTTGTCGGTGTGTGTGTGTGTGTGTGTGTTGTCGGTGTGTGTGTGTGTGTGTGTTGTCGGTGTGTGTGTGTTGTCGGTGCGTGTGTGTGTTGTCGGTGTGTGTGTGTGTTGTCGGTGTGTGTGTGTGTGTGTTGTCGGTGTGTGTGTGTGTGTGTGTGTTGTCGGTGTGTGTGTGTTGTCGGTGTGTGTGTGTGTGTTGTCGGTGTGTGTGTGTTGTCGGTGTGTGTGTGTGTGTTGTCGGTGTGTGTGTGTGTGTGTGTTGTCGGTGTGTTTGTGTGTGTGTGTTGTCGGTGTGTGTGTGTGTGTTGTGTGTGTGTGTGTTGTCGGTGTGTGTGTGTGTTGTCGGTGTGTGTGTGTGTTGTCGGTGTGTGTGTGTGTGTGTGTGTGTTGTCGGTGTGTGTGTGTGTGTGTTGTCGGTGTGTGTGTGTGTGTTGTCGGTGTATGTGTGTGTGTGTTGTCGGTGTGTGTGTGTGTGTTGTCGGTGTGTGTGTGTTGTCGGTGCGTGTGTGTGTGTGTATGTTGTCGGTGTGTGTGTGTGTTGTCGGTGTGTGTGTGTGTGTTGTCGGTGTGTGTGTGTGTGTGTTGTCGGTGTGTGTGTGTGTGTGTGTGGTAGGTGTGTGTGTGTGTTGTCGGTGTGTGTGTGTGTGTGTTGTCGGTGTGTGTGTGTGTGTGTTGTCGGTGTGTGTGTGTGTGTGTTGTCGGTGTGTGTGTGTTGTCGGTGTGTGTGTGTGTTGTCGGTGTGTGTGTGTGTGTTGTCGGTGTGTGTGTGTGTGTTGTTGGTGTGTGTGTGTGTGTGTGTGTGTGTGTTGTCGGTGTGTGTGTGTGTTGTCGGTGTGTGTGTGTGTGTGTTGTCGGTGTGTGTGTGTGTGTTGTCGGTGTGTGTGTGTGTGTTGTCGGTGTGTGTGTGTGTGTGTTGTCGGTGTGTGTGTGTGTGTGTGTGTTGTCGGTGTGTGTGTGTGTTGTCGGTGTGTGTGTGTGTGTGTTGTCGGTGTGTGTGTGTGTGTTGTCAGTGTGTGTGTGTGTGTGTGTGTTGTCGGTGTGTGTGTGTTGTCGGTGCGTGTGTGTGTGTGTGTGTGTGTGTGTGTGTGTTGTCGGTGTGTGTGTGTGTGTGTGTGTGTTGTCGGTGTGTGTGTGTGTTGTCGGTGTGTGTGTGTGTTGTCGGTGTGTGTGTGTTGTCGGTGTGTTGTCGGTGTGTGTGTGTGTGTGTTGTCGGTGTGTGTGTGTGTGTTGTCGGTGTGTGTGTGTGTTGTCGGTGTGTGTGTGTGTTGTGTGTGTGTGTGTGTTGTCGGTGTGTGTGTGTGTGTGTTGTCGGTGTGTGTGTGTGTGTGTCTTATCGGTGTGTGTGTGTTGTCATTGTGTGTGTGTGTGTTTGTGGTAGGTGTGTGTGTGTGTTGTCGGTGTGTGTGTGTGTGTGTTGTCGGTGTGTGTGTGTGTTGTCGGTGTGTGTGTGTGTGTTGTCGGTGTGTGTGTTGTTGGTGTGTGTGTGTGTGTGTGTGTTGTCGGTGTGTGTGTGTGTGTTGTCGGTGTGTGTGTGTGTGTGTTGTCGGTGTGTGTGTGTGTGTGTTGTCGGTGTGTGTGTGTGTGTTGTCGGTGTGTGTGTGTGTGTGTTGTCGGTGTGTGTGTGTGTGTGTTGTCGGTGTGTGTGTGTGTGTTGTCGGTGTGTGTGTGTGTGTGTGTGTTGTCGGTGTGTGTGTGTGTTGTTGGTGTGTGTGTGTGTGTGTGTGTGTTGTCGGTGTGTGTGTGTGTGTTGTCGGTGTGTGTGTGTGTTGTCGGTGTGTGTGTGTGTGTGTTGTCAGTGTGTGTGTGTGTGTGTGTGTGTTTATGTGTTGTCGGTGTGTGTGTGTGTGTGTTGTCGGTGTGTGTGTGTGTGTGTGTTGTCGGTGTGTGTGTGTGTTGTCGGTGTGTGTGTGTGTGTTGTCGGTGTGTGTGTGTGTGTTGTCGGTTTGTGTGTGTGTGTGTGTTGTCGGTGTGTGTGTGTGTGTTGTCGGTGTGTGTGTGTTGTCGGTGTGTGTGTGTGTGTGTGTTGTCGGTGTGTGTGTGTGTGTGTTGTCGGTGTGTGTGTGTGTGTGTGTGTTGTCAGTGTGTGTGTGTGTGTGTGTTGTCGGTGTGTGTGTGTGTGTGTGTGTGTTGTCGGTGTGTGTGTGTGTTGTCGGTGTGTGTGTGTGTGTTGTCGGAGTGTGTGTGTGTGTGTGTTGTCGGTGTGTGTGTGTTGTCGGTGTTTGTGTGTGTGTGTGTTGTCGGTGTGTGTGTGTGTGTGTTGTCGGTGTGTGTGTGTGTGTGTGTTGTCGGTGTGTGTGTGTTGTCGGTGTTTGTGTGTGTGTGTGTTGTCGGTGTGTGTGTGTGTGTGTTGTCGGTGTGTGTGTGTGTGTGTTGTCAGTGTGTGTGTGTGTGTTGTCGGTGTGTGTGTGTGTTGTCGGTGTGTGTGTGTGTTGTCGGTGTGTGTGTGTGTGTTGTCGGTGTGTGTGTGTGTGTGGTAGGTGTGTGTGTGTGTTGTCGGTGTGTGTGTGTGTGTGTGTTGTCGGTGTGTTAGTGTGTTGTCGGTGTGTGTGTGTGTGTTGTCGGTGTGTGTGTGTGTGTTGTTGGTGTGTGTGTGTGTGTGTTGTCGGTGTGTGTGTGTGTTGTCGGTGTGTGTGTGTGTGTTGTTGGTGTGTGTGTGTGTGTGTTGTCGGTGTGTGTGTGTGTGTGTGTGTGTGTGTTGTCGGTGTGTGTGTGAGTGTGTGTTGTCGGTGTGTGTGTGTGTGTATTGTCGGTGTGTGTGTGTGTGTGTTGTCGGTGTGTGTGTGTGTGTGTTGTGTGTGTGTGTGTTGTCGGTGTGTGTGTGTGTGTGTTGTCGGTGTGTGTGTGTGTGTGTTGTCGGTGTGTGTGTGTGTGTTGTCTGTGTGTGTGTGTGGTCGGTGTGTGTGTGTGTGTGTTGTCGGTGTGTGTGTGTGTTGTCGGTGTGTGTGTGTGTGTGTGTGTTGTCGGTGTGTGTGTGTGTTGTGTGTGTGTGTGTTGTCGGTGTGTGTGTGTGTGTGTTGTTGGTGTGTGTGTGTGTGTGTGTGTTGTCGGTGTGTGTGTGTGTGTGTGTTGTCGGTGTGTGTGTTTGTTGTCGGTGTGTGTGTGTGTGTGTGTGTGTTGTCGGTGTGTGTGTGTGTGTGTGTGTTGTCGGTGTGTGTGTGTGTGTGTGTTGTCGGTGTGTGTGTGTTGTCGGTGCGTGTGTGTGTTGTCGGTGTGTGTGTGTGTTGTCGGTGTGTGTGTGTGTGTGTTGTCGGTGTGTGTGTGTGTGTGTGTGTTGTCGGTGTGTGTGTGTTGTCGGTGTGTGTGTGTGTGTTGTCGGTGTGTGTGTGTTGTCGGTGTGTGTGTGTGTGTTGTCGGTGTGTGTGTGTGTGTGTGTTGTCGGTGTGTTTGTGTGTGTGTGTTGTCGGTGTGTGTGTGTGTGTTGTGTGTGTGTGTGTTGTCGGTGTGTGTGTGTGTTGTCGGTGTGTGTGTGTGTTGTCGGTGTGTGTGTGTGTGTGTGTGTGTTGTCGGTGTGTGTGTGTGTGTGTTGTCGGTGTGTGTGTGTGTGTTGTCGGTGTATGTGTGTGTGTGTTGTCGGTGTGTGTGTGTGTGTTGTCGGTGTGTGTGTGTTGTCGGTGCGTGTGTGTGTGTGTATGTTGTCGGTGTGTGTGTGTGTTGTCGGTGTGTGTGTGTGTGTTGTCGGTGTGTGTGTGTGTGTGTTGTCGGTGTGTGTGTGTGTGTGTGTGGTAGGTGTGTGTGTGTGTTGTCGGTGTGTGTGTGTGTGTGTTGTCGGTGTGTGTGTGTGTGTGTTGTCGGTGTGTGTGTGTGTGTGTTGTCGGTGTGTGTGTGTTGTCGGTGTGTGTGTGTGTTGTCGGTGTGTGTGTGTGTGTTGTCGGTGTGTGTGTGTGTGTTGTTGGTGTGTGTGTGTGTGTGTGTGTGTGTGTTGTCGGTGTGTGTGTGTGTTGTCGGTGTGTGTGTGTGTGTGTTGTCGGTGTGTGTGTGTGTGTTGTCGGTGTGTGTGTGTGTGTTGTCGGTGTGTGTGTGTGTGTGTTGTCGGTGTGTGTGTGTGTGTGTGTGTTGTCGGTGTGTGTGTGTGTTGTCGGTGTGTGTGTGTGTGTGTTGTCGGTGTGTGTGTGTGTGTTGTCAGTGTGTGTGTGTGTGTGTGTGTTGTCGGTGTGTGTGTGTTGTCGGTGCGTGTGTGTGTGTGTGTGTGTGTGTGTGTGTTGTCGGTGTGTGTGTGTGTGTGTGTGTGTTGTCGGTGTGTGTGTGTGTTGTCGGTGTGTGTGTGTGTTGTCGGTGTGTGTGTGTTGTCGGTGTGTTGTCGGTGTGTGTGTGTGTGTGTTGTCGGTGTGTGTGTGTGTGTTGTCGGTGTGTGTGTGTGTTGTCGGTGTGTGTGTGTGTTGTGTGTGTGTGTGTGTTGTCGGTGTGTGTGTGTGTGTGTTGTCGGTGTGTGTGTGTGTGTGTCTTATCGGTGTGTGTGTGTTGTCATTGTGTGTGTGTGTGTTTGTGGTAGGTGTGTGTGTGTGTTGTCGGTGTGTGTGTGTGTGTGTTGTCGGTGTGTGTGTGTGTTGTCGGTGTGTGTGTGTGTGTTGTCGGTGTGTGTGTTGTTGGTGTGTGTGTGTGTGTGTGTGTTGTCGGTGTGTGTGTGTGTGTTGTCGGTGTGTGTGTGTGTGTGTTGTCGGTGTGTGTGTGTGTGTGTTGTCGGTGTGTGTGTGTGTGTTGTCGGTGTGTGTGTGTGTGTGTTGTCGGTGTGTGTGTGTGTGTGTTGTCGGTGTGTGTGTGTGTGTTGTCGGTGTGTGTGTGTGTGTGTGTGTTGTCGGTGTGTGTGTGTGTTGTTGGTGTGTGTGTGTGTGTGTGTGTGTTGTCGGTGTGTGTGTGTGTGTTGTCGGTGTGTGTGTGTGTTGTCGGTGTGTGTGTGTGTGTGTTGTCAGTGTGTGTGTGTGTGTGTGTGTGTTTATGTGTTGTCGGTGTGTGTGTGTGTGTGTTGTCGGTGTGTGTGTGTGTGTGTGTTGTCGGTGTGTGTGTGTGTTGTCGGTGTGTGTGTGTGTGTTGTCGGTGTGTGTGTGTGTGTTGTCGGTTTGTGTGTGTGTGTGTGTTGTCGGTGTGTGTGTGTGTGTTGTCGGTGTGTGTGTGTTGTCGGTGTGTGTGTGTGTGTGTGTTGTCGGTGTGTGTGTGTGTGTGTTGTCGGTGTGTGTGTGTGTGTGTGTGTTGTCAGTGTGTGTGTGTGTGTGTGTTGTCGGTGTGTGTGTGTGTGTGTGTGTGTTGTCGGTGTGTGTGTGTGTTGTCGGTGTGTGTGTGTGTGTTGTCGGTGTGTGTGTGTGTGTGTGTGTTGTCGGTGTGTGTGTGTTGTCGGTGTTTGTGTGTGTGTGTGTTGTCGGTGTGTGTGTGTGTGTGTTGTCGGTGTGTGTGTGTGTGTGTTGTCAGTGTGTGTGTGTGTGTTGTCGGTGTGTGTGTGTGTTGTCGGTGTGTGTGTGTGTTGTCGGTGTGTGTGTGTGTGTTGTCGGTGTGTGTGTGTGTGTTGTGGGTGTGTGTGTTTGTGTTGTCGGTGTGTGTGTGTGTGTGTGTTGTCGGTGTGTGTGTGTGTTGTGTGTGTGTGTGTTGTCGGTGTGTGTGTGTGTGTGTGTGTTGTCGGTGTGTGTGTGTGTGTGTTGTCGGTGTGTGTGTGTGTGTGTGTTGTCAGTGTGTGTGTGTGTGTTGTCGGTCTGTGTGTGTGTGTGTGTTGTCGGTGTGTGTGTGTTGTCGGTGTGTGTGTGTGTGTGTGTGTGTGTTGTCGGTGTGTGTGTGTGTGTCTTGTCAGTGTGTGTGTGTGTGTGTTGTCGGTGTGTGTGTGTTTATGTGTTGTCGGTGTGTGTGTGTGTGTGTGTTGTCGGTGTGTGTGTGTGTTGTAGGTGTGTGTGTGTGTGTTGTCGGTGTGTGTGTGTGTGTGTGTGTGTGTGTTGTCGGTGTGTGTGTGTGTGTGTTGTCGGTGTGTGTGTGTGTGTGTTGTCGGTGTGTGTGTGTGTGTGTTGTCGGTGTGTGTGTGTGTGTTGTGTGTGTGTGTGTTGTCAGTGTGTGTGTGTGTGTTGTCGGTGTGTGTGTGTGTGTGTTGTCGGTGTGTGTGTGTGTTGTCAGTGTGTGTGTGTGTGTGTTGTCGGTGTGTGTGTGTGTGTGTGTGTGTTGTCGGTGTGTGTGTGTGTGTTGTCGGTGTGTGTGTGTGTGTTGTCGGTGTGTGTGTGTGTTGTCGGTATGTGTGTTGCTGGAGTGTGCGTGGGTGTGTTGTAAGTGTGTGTGTGTGTTGTCGGTGTGTGTGTGTGTGTTGTCGGTGTGTGTGTGTGTGTTGTCGGTGTGTGTGTGTGTGTTGTGGGTGTGTGTGTTTGTGTTGTCGGTGTGTGTGTGTGTGTGTTGTCGGTGTGTTTGTGTGTGTGTGTGTTGTCGGTGTGTGTGTGTGTGTGTTGTCGGTGTGTGTGTGTGTGTTGTGTGTGTGTGTGTTGTCGGTGTGTGTGTGTGTGTGTTGTCAGTGTGTGTGTGTGTGTTGTCGGTGTGTGTGTGTGTGTGTGTGTTGTCGGTGTGTGTGTGTGTGTGTGTTGTCGGTGTGTGTGTGTGTGTTGTGTGTGTGTGTGTTGTCAGTGTGTGTGTGTGTGTTGTCGGTGTGTGTGTGTGTGTGTGTGTGTTGTCGGTGTGTGTGTGTTGTCGGTGTTTGTGTGTGTGTGTGTTGTCGGTGTGTGTGTGTGTGTGTTGTCGGTGTGTGTGTGTGTGTGTTGTCAGTGTGTGTGTGTGTGTTGTCGGTGTGTGTGTGTGTGTTGTGTGTGTGTGTGTTGTCAGTGTGTGTGTGTGTGTTGTCGGTGTGTGTGTGTGTGTGTGTGTTGTCGGTGTGTGTGTGTTGTCGGTGTTTGTGTGTGTGTGTGTTGTCGGTGTGTGTGTGTGTGTGTGTTGTCGGTGTGTGTGTGTGTGTGTTGTCAGTGTGTGTGTGTGTGTTGTCGGTGTGTGTGTGTGTTGTTGGTGTGTGTGTGTGTTGTCGGTGTGTGTGTGTGTGTTGTCGGTGTGTGTGTGTGTGTTGTGGGTGTGTGTGTTTGTGTTGTCGGTGTGTGTGTGTGTGTGTGTTGTCGGTGTGTGTGTGTGTTGTGTGTGTGTGTGTTGTCGGTGTGTGTGTGTGTGTGTGTGTTGTCGGTGTGTGTGTGTGTGTGTTGTCGGTGTGTGTGTGTGTGTGTGTGTTGTCAGTGTGTGTGTGTGTGTGTTGTCGGTCTGTGTGTGTGTGTGTGTTGTCGGTGTGTGTGTGTTGTCGGTGTGTGTGTGTGTGTGTGTGTGTGTTGTCGGTGTGTGTGTGTGTGTCTTGTCAGTGTGTGTGTGTGTGTGTTGTCGGTGTGTGTGTGTTTATGTGTTGTCGGTGTGTGTGTGTGTGTGTGTTGTCGGTGTGTGTGTGTGTTGTAGGTGTGTGTGTGTGTGTTGTCGGTGTGTGTGTGTGTGTGTGTGTGTGTGTTGTCGGTGTGTGTGTGTGTTGTCGGTGTGTGTGTGTGTGTGTTGTCGGTGTGTGTGTGTGTGTGTTGTCGGTGTGTGTGTGTGTGTTGTGTGTGTGTGTGTTGTCAGTGTGTGTGTGTGTGTTGTCGGTGTGTGTGTGTGTGTGTTGTCGGTGTGTGTGTGTGTTGTCAGTGTGTGTGTGTGTGTGTTGTCGGTGTGTGTGTGTGTGTGTGTGTGTTGTCGGTGTGTGTGTGTGTGTTGTCGGTGTGTGTGTGTGTTGTCGGTGTGTGTGTGTGTTGTCGGTATGTGTGTTGCTGGAGTGTGCGTGGGTGTGTTGTAAGTGTGTGTGTGTGTTGTCGGTGTGTGTGTGTGTGTTGTCGGTGTGTGTGTGTGTGTTGTCGGTGTGTGTGTGTGTGTTGTGGGTGTGTGTGTTTGTGTTGTCGGTGTGTGTGTGTGTGTTGTCGGTGTGTTTGTGTGTGTGTGTGTTGTCGGTGTGTGTGTGTGTGTGTTGTCGGTGTGTGTGTGTGTGTTGTGTGTGTGTGTGTTGTCGGTGTGTGTGTGTGTGTGTTGTCAGTGTGTGTGTGTGTGTTGTCGGTGTGTGTGTGTGTGTGTGTGTTGTCGGTGTGTGTGTGTGTGTGTGTTGTCGGTGTGTGTGTGTGTGTTGTGTGTGTGTGTGTTGTCAGTGTGTGTGTGTGTGTTGTCGGTGTGTGTGTGTGTGTGTGTTGTCGGTGTGTGTGTGTTGTCGGTGTTTGTGTGTGTGTGTGTTGTCGGTGTGTGTGTGTGTGTGTTGTCGGTGTGTGTGTGTGTGTGTTGTCAGTGTGTGTGTGTGTGTTGTCGGTGTGTGTGTGTGTTGTCGGTGTGTGTGTGTGTTGTCGGTGTGTGTGTGTGTGTTGTCGGTGTGTGTGTGTGTGTTGTGGGTGTGTGTGTTTGTGTTGTCGGTGTGTGTGTGTGTGTGTGTTGTCGGTGTGTTTGTGTGTGTGTGTTGTCGGTGTGTGTGTGTGTGTGTTGTCGGTGTGTGTGTGTGTTGTGTGTGTGTGTGTTGTCGGTGTGTGTGTGTGTGTGTGTGTTGTCGGTGTGTGTGTGTGTGTTGTCGGTGTGTGTGTGTGTGTGTTGTCGGTGTGTGTGTGTGTGTGTGTGTTGTCAGTGTGTGTGTGTGTGTGTTGTCGGTCTGTGTGTGTGCGTGTGTTGTCGGTGTGTGTGTGTTGTCGGTGTGTGTGTGTGTGTGTGTGTGTGTTGTCGGTGTGTGTGTGTGTGTCTTGTCAGTGTGTGTGTGTGTGTGTTGTCGGTGTGTGTGTGTTTATGTGTTGTCGTTGTGTGTGTGTGTGTGTGGTAGGTGTGTGTGTGTGTTGTCGGTGTGTGTGTGTGTGTGTGTTGTCGGTGTGTTAGTGTGTTGTCGGTGTGTGTGTGTGTGTTGTCGGTGTGTGTGTGTGTGTTGTTGGTGTGTGTGTGTGTGTGTTGTCGGTGTGTGTGTGTGTTGTCGGTGTGTGTGTGTGTGTTGTTGGTGTGTGTGTGTGTGTGTTGTCGGTGTGTGTGTGTGTGTGTGTGTGTGTGTTGTCGGTGTGTGTGTGAGTGTGTGTTGTCGGTGTGTGTGTGTGTGTATTGTCGGTGTGTGTGTGTGTGTGTTGTCGGTGTGTGTGTGTGTGTGTTGTGTGTGTGTGTGTTGTCGGTGTGTGTGTGTGTGTGTTGTCGGTGTGTGTGTGTGTGTGTTGTCGGTGTGTGTGTGTGTGTTGTCTGTGTGTGTGTGTGGTCGGTGTGTGTGTGTGTGTGTTGTCGGTGTGTGTGTGTGTTGTCGGTGTGTGTGTGTGTGTGTGTGTTGTCGGTGTGTGTGTGTGTTGTGTGTGTGTGTGTTGTCGGTGTGTGTGTGTGTGTGTTGTTGGTGTGTGTGTGTGTGTGTGTGTTGTCGGTGTGTGTGTGTGTGTGTGTTGTCGGTGTGTGTGTTTGTTGTCGGTGTGTGTGTGTGTGTGTGTGTGTTGTCGGTGTGTGTGTGTGTGTGTGTGTTGTCGGTGTGTGTGTGTGTGTGTGTTGTCGGTGTGTGTGTGTTGTCGGTGCGTGTGTGTGTTGTCGGTGTGTGTGTGTGTTGTCGGTGTGTGTGTGTGTGTGTTGTCGGTGTGTGTGTGTGTGTGTGTGTTGTCGGTGTGTGTGTGTTGTCGGTGTGTGTGTGTGTGTTGTCGGTGTGTGTGTGTTGTCGGTGTGTGTGTGTGTGTTGTCGGTGTGTGTGTGTGTGTGTGTTGTCGGTGTGTTTGTGTGTGTGTGTTGTCGGTGTGTGTGTGTGTGTTGTGTGTGTGTGTGTTGTCGGTGTGTGTGTGTGTTGTCGGTGTGTGTGTGTGTTGTCGGTGTGTGTGTGTGTGTGTGTGTGTTGTCGGTGTGTGTGTGTGTGTGTTGTCGGTGTGTGTGTGTGTGTTGTCGGTGTATGTGTGTGTGTGTTGTCGGTGTGTGTGTGTGTGTTGTCGGTGTGTGTGTGTTGTCGGTGCGTGTGTGTGTGTGTATGTTGTCGGTGTGTGTGTGTGTTGTCGGTGTGTGTGTGTGTGTTGTCGGTGTGTGTGTGTGTGTGTTGTCGGTGTGTGTGTGTGTGTGTGTGGTAGGTGTGTGTGTGTGTTGTCGGTGTGTGTGTGTGTGTGTTGTCGGTGTGTGTGTGTGTGTGTTGTCGGTGTGTGTGTGTGTGTGTTGTCGGTGTGTGTGTGTTGTCGGTGTGTGTGTGTGTTGTCGGTGTGTGTGTGTGTGTTGTCGGTGTGTGTGTGTGTGTTGTTGGTGTGTGTGTGTGTGTGTGTGTGTGTGTTGTCGGTGTGTGTGTGTGTTGTCGGTGTGTGTGTGTGTGTGTTGTCGGTGTGTGTGTGTGTGTTGTCGGTGTGTGTGTGTGTGTTGTCGGTGTGTGTGTGTGTGTGTTGTCGGTGTGTGTGTGTGTGTGTGTGTTGTCGGTGTGTGTGTGTGTTGTCGGTGTGTGTGTGTGTGTGTTGTCGGTGTGTGTGTGTGTGTTGTCAGTGTGTGTGTGTGTGTGTGTGTTGTCGGTGTGTGTGTGTTGTCGGTGCGTGTGTGTGTGTGTGTGTGTGTGTGTGTGTGTTGTCGGTGTGTGTGTGTGTGTGTGTGTGTTGTCGGTGTGTGTGTGTGTTGTCGGTGTGTGTGTGTGTTGTCGGTGTGTGTGTGTTGTCGGTGTGTTGTCGGTGTGTGTGTGTGTGTGTTGTCGGTGTGTGTGTGTGTGTTGTCGGTGTGTGTGTGTGTTGTCGGTGTGTGTGTGTGTTGTGTGTGTGTGTGTGTTGTCGGTGTGTGTGTGTGTGTGTTGTCGGTGTGTGTGTGTGTGTGTCTTATCGGTGTGTGTGTGTTGTCATTGTGTGTGTGTGTGTTTGTGGTAGGTGTGTGTGTGTGTTGTCGGTGTGTGTGTGTGTGTGTTGTCGGTGTGTGTGTGTGTTGTCGGTGTGTGTGTGTGTGTTGTCGGTGTGTGTGTTGTTGGTGTGTGTGTGTGTGTGTGTGTTGTCGGTGTGTGTGTGTGTGTTGTCGGTGTGTGTGTGTGTGTGTTGTCGGTGTGTGTGTGTGTGTGTTGTCGGTGTGTGTGTGTGTGTTGTCGGTGTGTGTGTGTGTGTGTTGTCGGTGTGTGTGTGTGTGTGTTGTCGGTGTGTGTGTGTGTGTTGTCGGTGTGTGTGTGTGTGTGTGTGTTGTCGGTGTGTGTGTGTGTTGTTGGTGTGTGTGTGTGTGTGTGTGTGTTGTCGGTGTGTGTGTGTGTGTTGTCGGTGTGTGTGTGTGTTGTCGGTGTGTGTGTGTGTGTGTTGTCAGTGTGTGTGTGTGTGTGTGTGTGTTTATGTGTTGTCGGTGTGTGTGTGTGTGTGTTGTCGGTGTGTGTGTGTGTGTGTGTTGTCGGTGTGTGTGTGTGTTGTCGGTGTGTGTGTGTGTGTTGTCGGTGTGTGTGTGTGTGTTGTCGGTTTGTGTGTGTGTGTGTGTTGTCGGTGTGTGTGTGTGTGTTGTCGGTGTGTGTGTGTTGTCGGTGTGTGTGTGTGTGTGTGTTGTCGGTGTGTGTGTGTGTGTGTTGTCGGTGTGTGTGTGTGTGTGTGTGTTGTCAGTGTGTGTGTGTGTGTGTGTTGTCGGTGTGTGTGTGTGTGTGTGTGTGTTGTCGGTGTGTGTGTGTGTTGTCGGTGTGTGTGTGTGTGTGTGTTGTTGGTGTGTGTGTGTTGTGGGTGTGTGTGTGTGTTGTCGGTGTGTTTGTGTGTGTTGCTGGTGTTTGTGTGTGTGTGTGTTGTCGATGTGTGTGTGTGTGTGTGTTGTCGGTGTGTGTGTGTGTGTGTGTGTGTGTGTGTTGTCGGTGTGTGTGTGTGTGTGTGTTGTCGGTGTGTGTGTGTGTTGTCGGTGTGTGTGTGTGTTGTGTGTGTGTGTGTTGTCGGTGTGTGTGTGTGTGTGTTGTCGGTGTGTGTGTGTGTTGTCGGTGTGTGTGTGTGTGTGTGTGTGTGTGTGTTGTCGGTGTGTGTGTGTGTGTGTTGTCGGTGTGTGTGTGTGTGTGTGTGTTGTCAGTGTGTGTGTGTGTGTGTGTGTTGTCGGTGTGTGTGTGTGTGTGTGTGTTGTCGGTGTGTGTGTGTGTGTGTGTGTGTTGTCGGTGTGTGTGTGTGTGTGTTGTCGGTGTGTGTGTTGTCAGTGTGTGTGTGTGTGTGTTGTCGGTGTGTGTGTGTGTGTGTGTGTGTGTGTGTGTTGTCGGTGTGTGTGTGTGTTGTCGGTGTGTGTGTGTGTGTTGTCGGGGTGTGTGTGTGTGTGTTGTCGGTGTGTGTGTGTGTGTGTTGTCAGTGTGTGTGTGTGTGTGTTGTCGGTGTGTGTGTGTGTTGTCGGTGTGTGTGTGTGTTGTGTGTGTGTGTGTGTTGTCGGTGTGTGTGTTGTCTGAGTGTGTGTGTGTGTGTGTGTGTGTTGTCGGTGTGTGTGTGTTGTCGGTGTGTGTGTGTGTGTGTGTTGTCGGTGTGTGTGTGTGTGTGTGTGTGTGTTGTCGGTGTGTGTGTGTGTGTGTGTGTGTGTGTGTGTGTGTGTGTGTGTGTTGTCGGTGTGTGTGTGTTGTCGGTGTGTGTGTGTGTGTGTGTTGTCGGTGTGTGTGTGTTTGTGTGTTGTCGGTGTGTGTGTGTGTGTGTTGTCGGTGTGTGTGTGTGTGTGTTGTCAGTGTGTGTGTGTGTGTGTGTTGTCGGTGTGTGTGTGTGTGTGTTGTCGGTGTGTGTGTGTGTGTGTGTGTGTTGTCGGTGTGTGTGTGTGTGTTGTCAGTGTGTGTGTGTGTGTGTTGTCGGTGTGTGTGTGTGTGTGTGTGTGTGTTGTCGGTGTGTGTGTGTGTTGTCGGTGTGTGTGTGTGTGTTGTCGGTGTGTGTGTGTGTGTGTTGTCGGTGTGTGTGTGTGTGTGTTGTCAGTGTGTGTGTGTGTGTGTTGTCGGTGTGTGTGTGTGTGTGTGTATTTGGTGTTTGTGTGTGTTGTGTGTGTGTTTTGTCGGTGTGTGTGTTGTCTGAGTGTGTGTGTGTGTGTGTGTGTGTTGTCGGTGTGTGTGTGTTGTCGGTGTGTGTGTGTGTGTGTGTTGTCGGTGTGTGTGTGTGTGTGTGTGTGTTGTCGGTGTGTGTGTGTGTGTGTGTGTGTGTGTGTGTGTGTGTGTTGTCGGTGTGTGTGTGTTGTCGGTGTGTGTGTGTGTGTGTGTGTTGTCGGTGTGTGTGTGTGTGTGTGTGTTGTCGGTGTGTGTGTGTGTGTGTTGTCGGTGTGTGTGTTGTCAGTGTGTGTGTTTGTGTGTGTTGTCGGTGTGTGTGTGTGTGTGTTGTCGGTGTGTGTGTGTGTGTGTGTTGTCGGTGTGTGTGTGTTTGGGTGTGTGTGTGTGTTGTCGGTGTGTTTGTGTGTGTTGCTGGTGTTTGTGTGTGTGTGTGTTGTCGATGTGTGTGTGTTTGGGTGTGTGTGTGTGTTGTCGGTGTGTTTGTGTGTGTTGCTGGTGTTTGTGTGTGTGTGTGTTGTCGGTGTGTGTGTGTGTGTGTGTGTGTGTGTGTGTGTGTGTGTGTGTGCTGTCGGTGTGTGTGTGTTGTTGGTGTGTGTGTGTGTGTGTGTTGTCGGTGTGTGTGTGTGTGTGTGTGTTGTCGGTGTGTGTGTGTGTGTGTTGTCGGTGTGTGTGTGTGTGTTGTCAGTGTGTGTGTTTGTGTGTGTTGTCGGTGTGTGTGTGTGTGTGTTGTCGGTGTGTGTGTGTGTGTGTTGTGTGTGTGTGTGTTGTCGGTGTGTGTGTGTGTGTTGTCAGTGTGTGTGTGTGTGTTATCGGTGTGTGTGAGTGTTTGTGTGTGTGTTGTCGGTGTGTGTGTGTGTCTGTGTTGTCGGTGTGTGTGTTGTCGGTGTGTGTGTGTGTTGTCGGTGTGTGTGAGTGTGTTGCTGGTGTGTGTGTGTGTGTTGTCGGTGTGTGTGTGTGTGTGTTGTCGGTGTGTGTGTGTGTTGTCGGTGTGTGTGTGTGTTGTCGGTGTGTGTGTGTGTGTTGTCAGTGTGTGTGTGTGTGTGTTGTCGGTGTGTGTGTGTGTGTGTGTTGTCGGTGTGTGTGTGTGTTGTCGGTGTGTGTGTGTGTGTGTGTGTGTGTGTGTGTGTGTGTGTGTGTGTGTGTGTGTGTTGTCGGTGTGTGTGTGTTGTCGGTGTGTGTGTGTGTGTGTGTTGTCGGTGTGTGTGTGTGTGTCTTGTCAGTGTGTGTGTGTGTGTATTGTCGGTGTGTGTGTGTTTATGTGTTGTCGGTGTGTGTGTGTGTGTGTGTTGTCGGTGTGTGTGTGTGTTGTAGGTGTGTGTGTGTGTGTTGTCGGTGTGTGTGTGTGTGTGTGTGTGTGTGTGTTGTCGGTGTGTGTGTGTGTGTGTGTTGTCGGTGTGTGTGTGTGTGTGTTGTCGGTGTGTGTGTGTGTGTGTGTTGTCGGTGTGTGTGTGTGTGTTGTGTGTGTGTGTGTTGTCAGTGTGTGTGTGTGTGTTGTCGGTGTGTGTGTGTGTGTGTGTGTGTTGTCGGTGTGTGTGTGTTGTCGGTGTGTGTGTGTTGTCGGTGTGTGTGTGTGTTGTCGGTGTGTGTGTGTGTGTGTTGTCGGTGTGTGTGTGTGTGTGTTGTCAGTGTGTGTGTGTGTGTTGTCGGTGTGTGTGTGTGTGTGTTGTCGGTGTGTGTGTGTGTGTTGTCAGTGTGTGTGTGTGTGTTGTCGGTGTGTGTGTGTGTGTGTTGTCGGTATGTGTGTTGCTGGAGTGTGCGTGGGTGTGTTGTCGGTGTGTGTGTGTGTTGTCGGTGTGTGTGTGTGTGTTGTCGGTGTGTGTGTGTGTGTTGTCGGTGTGTGTGTGTGTGTTGTGGGTGTGTGTGTTTGTGTTGTTGGTGTGTGTGTGTGTGTGTGTTGTCGGTGTGTTTGTGTGTGTGTGTTGTCGGTATGTGTGTGTGTGTGTTGTCGGTGTGTGTGTGTTGTGTGTGTGTGTGTGTTGTCGGTGTGTGTGTGTGTGTGTGTTGTCGGTGTGTGTGTGTGTTTTGTCGGTGTGTGTGTGTGTGTGTTGTCGGTGTGTGTGTGTGTTGTCGCTGTGTGTGTGTGTGTGTTGTCGGGGTGTGTGTGTGTGTGTGTTGTCGGTGTGTGTGTGTGTGTGTGTGTGTGTGTTGTCGGTGTGTGTTTGTTGTCGGTGTGTGTGTGTGTGTGTTGTCGGTGTGTGTGTGTGTGTTTTGTCGGTGTGTGTGTGTGTGTGTTGTCAGTGTGTGTGTGTGTGTTGTCGGTGTGTGTGTGTGTGTGTGTGTTGTCGGTGTGTGTGTGTGTGTTGTCGGTGTGTGTGTGTGTGTTGTGTGTGTGTGTGTTGTCAGTGTGTGTGTGTGTGTTGTCGGTGTGTGTGTGTGTGTGTGTGTGTGTGTTGTCGGTGTGTGTGTGTTGTCGGTGTGTGTGTGTGTGTGTGTGTTGTCGGTGTGTGTGTGTGTGTGTTGTCGGTGTGTGTGTGTGTGTGTTGTCAGTGTGTGTGTGTGTGTTGTAGGTGTGTGTGTGTGTTGTCGGTGTGTGTGTGTGTTGTCGGTGTGTGTGTGTGTGTTGTCGGTGTGTGTGTGTGTGTTGTGGGTGTGTGTGTTTGTGTTGTCGGTGTGTGTGTGTGTGTGTTGTCGGTGTGTTTGTGTGTGTGTGTTGTCGGTGTGTGTGTGTGTGTTGTCGGTGTGTGTGTGTGTGTGTGTGTGTGTTGTCGGTGTGTGTGTCAGTGTGTGTTGTTGGTGTGTGTGTGTGTGTGTGTTGTCGGTGTGTGTGTGTGTGTGTGTGTTGTCGGTGTGTGTGTGTGTGTGTTGTGTGTGTGTGTGTTGTCGGTGTGTGTGTGTGTGTTGTCGGTGTGTGTGTGTGTTGTCGGAGTGTGTGTGTGTGTTGTCGGTGTGTGTGTGTGTGTTGTCAGTGTGTGTGTGTGTGTGTTATCGGTGTGTGTGAGTGTTTGTGTGTGTGTTGTCGGTGTGTGTGTGTGTCTGTGTTGTCGGTGTGTGTGTGTGTGTTGTCGGTGTGTGTGTGTGTTGTCGGTGTGTGTGAGTGTGTTGCTGGTGTGTGTGTGTGTGTTGTCGGTGTGTGTGTGTGTTGTCGGTGTGTGTGTGTGTTGTCGGTGTGTGTGTGTGTTGTCGGTGTGTGTGTGTGTGTTGTCAGTGTGTGTGTGTGTGTGTTGTCGGTGTGTGTGTGTGTTTGTGTTGTCGGTGTGTGTGTGTGTGTGTTGTCGGTGTGTGTGTGTGTGTGTGTGTGTGTGTGTGTGTGTTGTCGGTGTGTGTGTGTTGTCGGTGTGTGTGTGTTTGTGTGTGTGTGTTGTCGGTGTGTGTGTGTGTGTCTTGTCAGTGTGTGTGTGTGTGTATTGTCGGTGTGTGTGTGTTTATGTGTTGTCGGTGTGTGTGTGTGTGTGTGTTGTCGGTGTGTGTGTGTGTTGTAGGTGTGTGTGTGTGTGTTGTCGGTGTGTGTGTGTGTGTGTGTGTGTGTGTTGTCGGTGTGTGTGTGTGTGTGTTGTCGGTGTGTGTGTGTGTGTGTTGTCGGTGTGTGTGTGTGTGTGTGTTGTCGGTGTGTGTGTGTGTGTTGTGTGTGTGTGTGTTGTCAGTGTGTGTGTGTGTGTTGTCGGTGTGTGTGTGTGTGTGTGTGTGTTGTCGGTGTGTGTGTGTTGTCGGTGTGTGTGTGTGTTGTCGGTGTGTGTGTGTGTGTGTGTTGTCGGTGTGTGTGTGTGTGTGTTGTCAGTGTTTGTGTGTGTGTTGTCGGTGTGTGTGTGTGTGTGTTGTCGGTGTGTGTGTGTGTGTTGTCGGTGTGTGTGTGTGTGTTGTCGGTGTGTGTGTGTGTGTGTTGTCGGTATGTGTGTTGCTGGAGTGTGCGTGGGTGTGTTGTCGGTGTGTGTGTGTGTTGTCGGTGTGTGTGTGTGTGTTGTCGGTGTGTGTGTGTGTGTTGTCGGTGTGTGTGTGTGTGTTGTGGGTGTGTGTGTTTGTGTTGTCGGTGTGTGTGTGTGTGTGTGTTGTCGGTGTGTTTGTGTGTGTGTGTTGTCGGTATGTGTGTGTGTGTGTTGTCGGTGTGTGTGTGTGTGTTGTGTGTGTGTGTGTGTGTTGTCGGTGTGTGTGTGTGTGGGTGTTGTCGGTGTGTGTGTGTGTGTTGTCGGTGTGTGTGTGTGTGTGTTGTCGGTGTGTGTGTGTGTGTGTGTGTTGTCGCTGTGTGTGTGTGTGTGTTGTCGGTGTGTGTGTGTGTGTGTGTTGTCGGTGTGTGTGTGTGTGTGTGTGTGTGTGTTGTCGGTGTGTGTTTGTTGTCGGTGTGTGTGTGTGTGTGTTGTCGGTGTGTGTGTGTGTGTGTGTTGTCGGTGTGTGTGTGTGTGTTGTCAGTGTGTGTGTGTGTGTTGTCGGTGTGTGTGTGTGTGTGTGTGTGTGTTGTCGGTGTGTGTGTGTGTGTGTGTGTTGTCGGTGTGTGTGTGTGTGTTGTGTGTGTGTGTGTTGTCAGTGTGTGTGTGTGTGTTGTCGGTGTGTGTGTGTGTGTGTGTGTTGTCGGTGTGTGTGTGTTGTCGGTGTTTGTGTGTGTGTGTGTTGTCGGTGTGTGTGTGTGTGTGTTGTCGGTGTGTGTGTGTGTGTGTTGTCAGTGTGTGTGTGTGTGTTGTCGGTGTGTGTGTGTGTTGTCGGTGTGTGTGTGTGTTGTGTGTGTGTGTGTTGTCGGTGTGTGTGTGTGTGTGTGTGTTGTCGGTGTGTGTGTGTGTGTGTTGTCGGTGTGTGTGTGTGTGTGTGTGTTGTCAGTGTGTGTGTGTGTGTGTTGTCGGTCTGTGTGTGTGTGTGTGTTGTCGGTGTGTGTGTGTTGTCGGTGTGTGTGTGTGTGTGTGTTGTCGGTGTGTGTGTGTGTGTCTTGTCAGTGTGTGTGTGTGTGTGTTGTCGGTGTGTGTGTGTTTATGTGTTGTCGGTGTGTGTGTGTGTGTGTGTTGTCGGTGTGTGTGTGTGTTGTAGGTGTGTGTGTGTGTGTTGTCGGTGTGTGTGTGTGTGTGTGTGTGTGTGTTGTCGGTGTGTGTGTGTGTGTGTTGTCGGTGTGTGTGTGTGTGTGTTGTCGGTGTGTGTGTGTGTGTTGTGTGTGTGTGTGTTGTCAGTGTGTGTGTGTGTGTTGTCGGTGTGTGTGTGTGTGTGTTGTCGGTGTGTGTGTGTGTGTTGTGTGTGTGTGTGTTGTCGGTGTGTGTGTGTGTGTGTTGTCAGTGTGTGTGTGTGTGTTGTCAGTGTGTGTGTGTGTGTGTTGTCGGTGTGTGTGTGTGTGTGTGTGTGTTGTCGGTGTGTGTGTGTGTGTTGTCGGTGTGTGTGTGTGTGTTGTCGGTGTGTGTGTGTGTTGTCGGTATGTGTGTTGCTGGAGTGTGCGTGGGTGTGTTGTAAGTGTGTGTGTGTGTTGTCGGTGTGTGTGTGTGTGTTGTCGGTGTGTGTGTGTGTGTTGTCGGTGTGTGTGTGTGTGTGTTGTGGGTGTGTGTGTTTGTGTTGTCGGTGTGTGTGTGTGTGTGTTGTCGGTGTGTTTGTGTGTGTGTGTGTTGTCGGTGTGTGTGTGTGTGTGTTGTCGGTGTGTGTGTGTGTGTTGTGTGTGTGTGTGTTGTCGGTGTGTGTGTGTGTGTGTTGTCAGTGTGTGTGTGTGTGTTGTCGGTGTGTGTGTGTGTGTGTGTGTTGTCGGTGTGTGTGTGTGTGTGTGTTGTCGGTGTGTGTGTGTGTGTTGTGTGTGTGTGTGTTGTCAGTGTGTGTGTGTGTGTGTTGTCGGTGTGTGTGTGTGTGTGTGTGTTGTCGGTGTGTGTGTGTTGTCGGTGTTTGTGTGTGTGTGTGTTGTCGGTGTGTGTGTGTGTGTGTTGTCGGTGTGTGTGTGTGTGTGTTGTCAGTGTGTGTGTGTGTGTTGTCGGTGTGTGTGTGTGTGTTGTGTGTGTGTGTGTTGTCAGTGTGTGTGTGTGTGTTGTCGGTGTGTGTGTGTGTGTGTGTGTTGTCGGTGTGTGTGTGTTGTCGGTGTTTGTGTGTGTGTGTGTTGTCGGTGTGTGTGTGTGTGTGTTGTCGGTGTGTGTGTCTGTGTGTTGTCAGTGTGTGTGTGTGTGTTGTCGGTGTGTGTGTGTGTTGTCGGTGTGTGTGTGTGTTGTCGGTGTGTGTGTGTGTGTTGTCGGTGTGTGTGTGTGTGTTGTGGGTGTGTGTGTTTGTGTTGTCGGTGTGTGTGTGTGTGTGTGTTGTCGGTGTGTGTGTGTGTTGTGTGTGTGTGTGTTGTCGGTGTGTGTGTGTGTGTGTGTGTTGTCGGTGTGTGTGTGTGTGTGTTGTCGGTGTGTGTGTGTGTGTGTGTCTTGTCAGTGTGTGTGTGTGTGTGTTGTCGGTGTGTGTGTGTTTATGTGTTGTCGGTGTGTGTGTGTGTGTGTGTTGTCGGTGTGTGTGTGTGTTGTAGGTGTGTGTGTGTGTGTTGTCGGTGTGTGTGTGTGTGTGTGTGTGTGTGTTGTCGGTGTGTGTGTGTGTGTGTTGTCGGTGTGTGTGTGTGTGTGTTGTCGGTGTGTGTGTGTGTGTGTTGTCGGTGTGTGTGTGTGTGTTGTGTGTGTGTGTGTTGTCAGTGTGTGTGTGTGTGTTGTCGGTGTGTGTGTGTGTGTGTTGTCGGTGTGTGTGTGTGTTGTCAGTGTGTGTGTGTGTGTGTTGTCGGTGTGTGTGTGTGTGTGTGTGTGTTGTCGGTGTGTGTGTGTGTGTTGTCGGTGTGTGTGTGTGTGTTGTCGGTGTGTGTGTGTGTTGTCGGTATGTGTGTTGCTGGAGTGTGCGTGGGTGTGTTGTAAGTGTGTGTGTGTGTTGTCGGTGTGTGTGTGTGTTGTCGGTGTGTGTGTGTGTGTTGTCGGTGTGTGTGTGTGTGTTGTGGGTGTGTGTGTTTGTGTTGTCGGTGTGTGTGTGTGTGTGTTGTCGGTGTGTTTGTGTGTGTGTGTGTTGTCGGTGTGTGTGTGTGTGTGTTGTCGGTGTGTGTGTGTGTGTTGTGTGTGTGTGTGTTGTCGGTGTGTGTGTGTGTGTGTGTTGTCAGTGTGTGTGTGTGTGTTGTCGGTGTGTGTGTGTGTGTGTGTGTTGTCGGTGTGTGTGTGTGTGTGTGTTGTCGGTGTGTGTGTGTGTGTTGTGTGTGTGTGTGTTGTCAGTGTGTGTGTGTGTGTTGTCGGTGTGTGTGTGTGTGTGTGTGTGTTGTCGGTGTGTGTGTGTTGTCGGTGTTTGTGTGTGTGTGTGTTGTCGGTGTGTGTGTGTGTGTGTTGTCGGTGTGTGTGTGTGTGTGTTGTCAGTGTGTGTGTGTGTGTTGTCGGTGTGTGTGTGTGTTGTCGGTGTGTGTGTGTGTTGTCGGTGTGTGTGTGTGTGTTGTCGGTGTGTGTGTGTGTGTTGTGGGTGTGTGTGTTTGTGTTGTCGGTGTGTGTGTGTGTGTGTGTTGTCGGTGTGTTTGTGTGTGTGTGTTGTCGGTGTGTGTGTGTGTGTGTTGTCGGTGTGTGTGTGTGTTGTGTGTGTGTGTGTTGTCGGTGTGTGTGTGTGTGTGTGTGTTGTCGGTGTGTGTGTGTGTGTTGTCGGTGTGTGTGTGTGTGTGTTGTCGGTGTGTGTGTGTGTGTGTGTGTTGTCAGTGTGTGTGTGTGTGTGTTGTCGGTCTGTGTGTGTGTGTGTGTTGTCGGTGTGTGTGTGTTGTCGGTGTGTGTGTGTGTGTGTGTGTGTGTTGTCGGTGTGTGTGTGTGTGTCTTGTCAGTGTGTGTGTGTGTGTGTTGTCGGTGTGTGTGTGTTTATGTGTTGTCGTTGTGTGTGTGTGTGTGTGGTAGGTGTGTGTGTGTGTTGTCGGTGTGTGTGTGTGTGTGTGTTGTCGGTGTGTTAGTGTGTTGTCGGTGTGTGTGTGTGTGTTGTCGGTGTGTGTGTGTGTGTTGTTGGTGTGTGTGTGTGTGTGTTGTCGGTGTGTGTGTGTGTTGTCGGTGTGTGTGTGTGTGTTGTTGGTGTGTGTGTGTGTGTGTTGTCGGTGTGTGTGTGTGTGTGTGTGTGTGTGTTGTCGGTGTGTGTGTGAGTGTGTGTTGTCGGTGTGTGTGTGTGTGTATTGTCGGTGTGTGTGTGTGTGTTGTCGGTGTGTGTGTGTGTGTGTTGTGTGTGTGTGTGTTGTCGGTGTGTGTGTGTGTGTGTTGTCGGTGTGTGTGTGTGTGTGTTGTCGGTGTGTGTGTGTGTGTTGTCTGTGTGTGTGTGTGGTCGGTGTGTGTGTGTGTGTGTTGTCGGTGTGTGTGTGTGTGTGTGTGTTGTCGGTGTGTGTGTGTGTGTGTGTGTGTGTGTTGTCGGTGTGTGTGTGTGTTGTGTGTGTGTGTGTTGTCGGTGTGTGTGTGTGTGTGTTGTTGGTGTGTGTGTGTGTGTGTGTGTTGTCGGTGTGTGTGTGTGTGTGTGTTGTCGGTGTGTGTGTTTGTTGTCGGTGTGTGTGTGTGTGTGTGTGTGTTGTCGGTGTGTGTGTGTGTGTGTGTGTTGTCGGTGTGTGTGTGTGTGTGTGTTGTCGGTGTGTGTGTGTTGTCGGTGCGTGTGTGTGTTGTCGGTGTGTGTGTGTGTTGTCGGTGTGTGTGTGTGTGTGTTGTCGGTGTGTGTGTGTGTGTGTGTTGTCGGTGTGTGTGTGTTGTCGGTGTGTGTGTGTGTGTTGTCGGTGTGTGTGTGTTGTCGGTGTGTGTGTGTGTGTTGTCGGTGTGTGTGTGTGTGTGTGTTGTCGGTGTGTTTGTGTGTGTGTGTTGTCGGTGTGTGTGTGTGTGTTGTGTGTGTGTGTGTTGTCGGTGTGTGTGTGTGTTGTCGGTGTGTGTGTGTGTTGTCGGTGTGTGTGTGTGTGTGTGTGTGTTGTCGGTGTGTGTGTGTGTGTGTTGTCGGTGTGTGTGTGTGTGTTGTCGGTGTATGTGTGTGTGTGTTGTCGGTGTGTGTGTGTGTGTTGTCGGTGTGTGTGTGTTGTCGGTGCGTGTGTGTGTGTGTATGTTGTCGGTGTGTGTGTGTGTTGTCGGTGTGTGTGTGTGTGTTGTCGGTGTGTGTGTGTGTTGTCGGTGTGTGTGTGTGTGTGTGTGGTAGGTGTGTGTGTGTGTTGTCGGTGTGTGTGTGTGTGTGTTGTCGGTGTGTGTGTGTGTGTGTTGTCGGTGTGTGTGTGTGTGTGTTGTCGGTGTGTGTGTGTTGTTGGTGTGTGTGTGTGTTGTCGGTGTGTGTGTGTGTGTTGTCGGTGTGTGTGTGTGTGTTGTTGGTGTGTGTGTGTGTGTGTGTGTGTGTGTGTTGTCGGTGTGTGTGTGTGTTGTCGGTGTGTGTGTGTGTGTGTTGTCGGTGTGTGTGTGTGTGTTGTCGGTGTGTGTGTGTGTGTTGTCGGTGTGTGTGTGTGTGTTGTCGGTGTGTGTGTGTGTGTGTGTGTGTTGTCGGTGTGTGTGTGTGTTGTCGGTGTGTGTGTGTGTGTGTTGTCGGTGTGTGTGTGTGTGTTGTCAGTGTGTGTGTGTGTGTGTGTGTTGTCGGTGTGTGTGTGTTGTCGGTGCGTGTGTGTGTGTGTGTGTGTGTGTGTGTTGTCGGTGTGTGTGTGTGTGTGTGTGTTGTCGGTGTGTGTGTGTGTGTGTGTTGTCGGTGTGTGTGTGTTGTCGGTGTGTGTGTGTTGTCGGTGTGTTGTCGGTGTGTGTGTGTGTGTGTGTTGTCGGTGTGTGTGTGTGTGTTGTCGGTGTGTGTGTGTGTTGTCGGTGTGTGTGTGTGTTGTGTGTGTGTGTGTGTTGTCGGTGTGTGTGTGTGTGTGTTGTCGGTGTGTGTGTGTGTGTGTCTTATCGGTGTGTGTGTGTTGTCATTGTGTGTGTGTGTGTTTGTGGTAGGTGTGTGTGTGTGTTGTCGGTGTGTGTGTGTGTGTGTTGTCGGTGTGTGTGTGTGTTGTCGGTGTGTGTGTGTGTGTTGTCGGTGTGTGTGTTGTTGGTGTGTGTGTGTGTGTGTGTGTTGTCGGTGTGTGTGTGTTGTCGGTGTGTGTGTGTGTGTGTTGTCGGTGTGTGTGTGTGTGTTGTCGGTGTGTGTGTGTTGTCGGTGTGTGTGTGTGTGTGTGTGTGTGTGTGTGTTGTCGGTGTGTGTGTCAGTGTGTGTTGTCGGTGTGTGTGTGTGTGTGTTGTCGGTGTGTGTGTGTGTGTGTTGTGTGTGTGTGTGTTGTCGGTGTGTGTGTGTGTGTTGTCGGTGTGTGTGTGTGTTGTCGGAGTGTGTGTGTGTGTGTTGTCGGTGTGTGTGTGTGTGTTGTCAGTGTGTGTGTGTGTGTTATCGGTGTGTGTGAGTGTTTGTGTGTGTGTTGTCGGTGTGTGTGTGTGTCTGTGTTGTCGGTGTGTGTGTGTGTGTTGTCGGTGTGTGTGTGTGTTGTCGGTGTGTGTGAGTGTGTTGCTGGTGTGTGTGTGTGTGTTGTCGGTGTGTGTGTGTGTGTGTTGTCGGTGTGTGTGTGTTTTGTCGGTGTGTGTGTGTGTTGTCGGTGTGTGTGTGTGTGTTGTCAGTGTGTGTGTGTGTGTGTTGTCGGTGTGTGTGTGTGTGTGTGTTGTCGGTGTGTGTGTGTGTGTGTTGTCGGTGTGTGTGTGTGTGTGTGTGTGTGTGTGTGTGTGTGTGTGTGTTGTCGGTGTGTGTGTGTTGTCGGTGTGTGTGTGTGTGTGTGTGTGTTGTCGGTGTGTGTGTGTGTGTCTTGTCAGTGTGTGTGTGTGTGTATTGTCGGTGTGTGTGTGTTTATGTGTTGTCGGTGTGTGTGTGTGTGTGTGTTGTCGGTGTGTGTGTGTGTTGTAGGTGTGTGTGTGTGTTGTCGGTGTGTGTGTGTGTGTGTGTGTGTTGTCGGTGTGTGTGTGTGTGTGTTGTCGGTGTGTGTGTGTGTGTGTTGTCGGTGTGTGTGTGTGTGTGTGTTGTCGGTGTGTGTGTGTGTGTTGTGTGTGTGTGTGTTGTCAGTGTGTGTGTGTGTGTTGTCGGTGTGTGTGTGTGTGTGTGTGTGTTGTCGGTGTGTGTGTGTTGTCGGTGTGTGTGTGTGTTGTCGGTGTGTGTGTGTGTGTGTTGTCGGTGTGTGTGTGTGTGTGTTGTCAGTGTGTGTGTGAGTGTTGTCGGTGTGTGTGTGTGTGTGTTGTCGGTGTGTGTGTGTGTGTTGTCGGTGTGTGTGTGTGTGTTGTCGGTGTGTGTGTGTGTGTGTTGTCGGTATGTGTGTTGCTGGAGTGTGCGTGGGTGTGTTGATGGTGTGTGTGTGTGTTGTCGGTGTGTGTGTGTGTGTTGTCGGTGTGTGTGTGTGTGTTGTCGGTGTGTGTGTGTTGTGGGTGTGTGTGTTTGTGTTGTCGGTGTGTGTGTGTGTGTGTGTTGTCGGTGTGTTTGTGTGTGTGTGTTGTCGGTATGTGTGTGTGTGTGTTGTCGGTGTGTGTGTGTGTGTTGTGTGTGTGTGTGTGTGTTGTCGGTGTGTGTGTGTGTGTTGTCGGTGTGTGTGTGTGTGTTGTCGGTGTGTGTGTGTGTGTGTGTTGTCGCTGTGTGTGTGTGTGTGTGTTGTCGGTGTGTGTGTGTGTGTGTGTTGTCGGTGTGTGTGTGTGTGTGTGTGTGTGTGTTGTCGGTGTGTGTTTGTTGTCGGTGTGTGTGTGTGTGTGTTGTCGGTGTGTGTGTGTGTGTGTTGTCGGTGTGTGTGTGTGTGTTGTCAGTGTGTGTGTGTGTGTTGTCGGTGTGTGTGTGTGTGTGTTGTCGGTGTGTGTGTGTGTGTGTGTTGTCGGTGTGTGTGTGTGTGTTGTGTGTGTGTGTGTTGTCAGTGTGTGTGTGTGTGTTGTCGGTGTGTGTGTGTGTGTGTGTGTTGTCGGTGTGTGTGTGTTGTCGGTGTGTGTGTGTGTGTGTGTTGTCAGTGTGTGTGTGTGTGTGTTGTCGGTGTGTGTGTGTGTGTGTTGTCAGTGTGTGTGTGTGTGTGTTGTCGGTGTGTGTGTGTGTTGTCGGTGTGTGTGTGTGTTGTCGGTGTGTGTGTGTGTGTTGTCGGTGTGTGTGTGTGTGTTGTGGGTGTGTGTGTTTGTGTTGTCGGTGTGTGTGTGTGTGTGTGTTGTCGGTGTGTTTGTGTGTGTGTGTTGTCGGTGTGTGTGTGTGTGTTGTCGGTGTGTGTGTGTGTGTGTGTGTTGTCGGTGTGTGTGTCAGTGTGTGTTGTTGGTGTGTGTGTGTGTGTGTGTGTTGTCGGTGTGTGTGTGTGTGTGTTGTCGGTGTGTGTGTGTGTGTGTTGTGTGTGTGTGTGTTGTCGGTGTATGTGTGTGTGTTGTCGGTGTGTGTGTGTGTTGTCGGAGTGTGTGTGTGTGTGTTGTCGGTGTGTGTGTGTGTTGTCGGTGTGTGTGTGTGTTGTCGGTGTGTGTGTGTGTGTTGTCGGTGTGTGTGTGTGTGTTGTGGGTGTGTGTGTTTGTGTTGTCGGTGTGTGTGTGTGTGTGTGTGTTGTCGGTGTGTTTGTGTGTGTGTGTTGTCGGTGTGTGTGTGTGTGTTGTCGGTGTGTGTGTGTGTGTGTGTGTGTGTTGTCGGTGTGTGTGTCAGTGTGTGTTGTTGGTGTGTGTGTGTGTGTGTGTTGTCGGTGTGTGTGTGTGTGTGTTGTCGGTGTGTGTGTGTGTGTGTTGTGTGTGTGTGTGTTGTCGGTGTGTGTGTGTGTGTTGTCGGTGTGTGTGTGTGTTGTCGGAGTGTGTGTGTGTGTGTTGTCGGTGTGTGTGTGTGTGTTGTCAGTGTGTGTGTGTGTGTTATCGGTGTGTGTGAGTGTTTGTGTGTGTGTTGTCGGTGTGTGTGTGTGTCTGTGTTGTCGGTGTGTGTGTGTGTGTTGTCGGTGTGTGTGTTGTCGGTGTGTGTGAGTGTGTTGCTGGTGTGTGTGTGTGTGTTGTCGGTGTGTGTGTGTGTTGTCGGTGTGTGTGTGTGTTGTCGGTGTGTGTGTGTGTGTTGTCAGTGTGTGTGTGTGTGTGTTGTCGGTGTGTGTGTGTGTGTGTTGTTGGTGTGTGTGTGTGTGTGTGTTGTCGGTGTGTGTGTGTTGTCGGTGCGTGTGTGTGTGTGTGTGTGTGTGTGTGTGTTGTCGGTGTGTGTGTGTGTGTGTGTGTGTTGTCGGTGTGTGTGTGTGTGTGTGTGTGTTGTCGGTGTGTGTGTGTTGTCGGTGTGTGTGTGTTGTCGGTGTGTTGTCGGTGTGTGTGTGTGTGTGTGTGTTGTCGGTGTGTGTGTGTGTGTTGTCGGTGTGTGTGTGTGTGTTGTCGGTGTGTGTGTGTGTTGTGTGTGTGTGTGTGTTGTCGGTGTGTGTGTGTGTGTGTTGTCGGTGTGTGTGTGTGTCTTATCGGTGTGTGTGTGTTGTCATTGTGTGTGTGTGTGTTTGTGGTAGGTGTGTGTGTGTGTTGTCGGTGTGTGTGTGTGTGTGTTGTCGGTGTGTGTGTGTGTTGTCGGTGTGTGTGTGTGTGTTGTCGGTGTGTGTGTTGTTGGTGTGTGTGTGTGTGTGTGTGTGTGTTGTCGGTGTGTGTGTGTTGTCGGTGTGTGTGTGTGTGTGTGTTGTCGGTGTGTGTGTGTGTGTTGTCGGTGTGTGTGTGTTGTCGGTGTGTGTGTGTGTGTTTGTGTGTGTTGTCGGTGTGTGTGTCAGTGTGTGTTGTTGGTGTGTGTGTGTGTGTGTGTTGTCGGTGTGTGTGTGTGTGTGTTGTCGGTGTGTGTGTGTGTTGTGTGTGTGTGTGTTGTCGGTGTGTGTGTGTGTGTTGTCGGTGTGTGTGTGTGTTGTCGGAGTGTGTGTGTGTGTGTTGTCGGTGTGTGTGTGTGTGTTGTCAGTGTGTGTGTGTGTGTTATCGGTGTGTGTGAGTGTTTGTGTGTGTGTTGTCGGTGTGTGTGTGTGTCTGTGTTGTCGGTGTGTGTGTTGTCGGTGTGTGTGTGTGTTGTCGGTGTGTGTGAGTGTGTTGCTGGTGTGTGTGTGTTGTCGGTGTGTGTGTGTGTGTGTTGTCGGTGTGTGTGTGTGTTGTCGGTGTGTGTGTGTGTTGTCGGTGTGTGTGTGTGTGTTGTCAGTGTGTGTGTGTGTGTGTTGTCGGTGTGTGTGTGTGTGTGTGTTGTCGGTGTGTGTGTGTGTTGTCGGTGTGTGTGTGTGTGTGTGTGTGTGTGTGTGTGTGTGTGTGTGTGTGTTGTCGGTGTGTGTGTGTTGTCGGTGTGTGTGTGTGTGTGTGTGTGTTGTCGGTGTGTGTGTGTGTGTCTTGTCAGTGTGTGTGTGTGTGTGTATTGTCGGTGTGTGTGTGTTTATGTGTTGTCGGTGTGTGTGTGTGTGTGTGTTGTCGGTGTGTGTGTGTGTTGTAGGTGTGTGTGTGTGTGTTGTCGGTGTGTGTGTGTGTGTGTGTGTGTGTGTTGTCGGTGTGTGTGTGTGTGTGTTGTCGGTGTGTGTGTGTGTGTGTTGTCGGTGTGTGTGTGTGTGTGTGTTGTCGGTGTGTGTGTGTGTGTTGTGTGTGTGTGTGTTGTCAGTGTGTGTGTGTGTGTTGTCGGTGTGTGTGTGTGTGTGTGTGTGTTGTCGGTGTGTGTGTGTTGTCGGTGTGTGTGTGTGTTGTCGGTGTGTGTGTGTGTGTGTTGTCGGTGTGTGTGTGTGTGTGTTGTCAGTGTGTGTGTGTGTGTTGTCGGTGTGTGTGTGTGTGTGTTGTCGGTGTGTGTGTGTGTGTTGTCGGTGTGTGTGTGTGTGTTGTCGGTGTGTGTGTGTGTGTGTTGTCGGTATGTGTGTTGCTGGAGTGTGCGTGGGTGTGTTGTCGGTGTGTGTGTGTGTTGTCGGTGTGTGTGTGTGTGTTGTCGGTGTGTGTGTGTGTGTTGTCGGTGTGTGTGTGTGTGTTGTGGGTGTGTGTGTTTGTGTTGTCGGTGTGTGTGTGTGTGTGTGTTGTCGGTGTGTTTGTGTGTGTTTGTTGTCGGTATGTGAGTGTGTGTGTTGTCGGTGTGTGTGTGTGTGTTGTGTGTGTGTGTGTGTTGTCGGTGTGTGTGTGTGTGTGTGTTGTCGGTGTGTGTGTGTGTTTTGTCGGTGTGTGTGTGTGTGTGTTGTCGGTGTGTGTGTGTGTGTGTTGTCGCTGTGTGTGTGTGTGTGTTGTCGGTGTGTGTGTGTGTGTGTGTTGTCGGTGTGTGTGTGTGTGTGTGTGTGTGTTGTCGGTGTGTGTTTGTTGTCGGTGTGTGTGTGTGTGTGTTGTCGGTGTGTGTGTGTGTGTGTTGTCGGTGTGTGTGTGTTGTCAGTGTGTGTGTGTGTGTTGTCGGTGTGTGTGTGTGTGTGTGTGTTGTCGGTGTGTGTGTGTGTGTTGTCGGTGTGTGTGTGTGTGTTGTGTGTGTGTGTGTTGTCAGTGTGTGTGTGTGTGTTGTCGGTGTGTGTGTGTGTGTGTGTGTGTGTTGTCGGTGTGTGTGTGTTGTCGGTGTGTGTGTGTGTGTGTGTTGTCGGTGTGTGTGTGTGTGTGTTGTCGGTGTGTGTGTGTGTGTGTTGTCAGTGTGTGTGTGTGTGTTGTCGGTGTGTGTGTGTGTTGTCGGTGTGTGTGTGTGTTGTCGGTGTGTGTGTGTGTGTTGTGGGTGTGTGTGTGTGTGTTGTGGGTGTGTGTGTTTGTGTTGTCGGTGTGTGTGTGTGTGTGTGTTGTCGGTATGTTTGTGTGTGTGTGTTGTCGGTGTGTGTGTGTGTGTTGTCGGTGTGTGTTGTCGGTGTGTGTGTCAGTGTGTGTTGTTGGTGTGTGTGTGTGTGTTGTCGGTGTGTGTGTGTGTGTGTTGTCGGTGTGTGTGTGTGTGTGTTGTGTGTGTGTGTGTTGTCGGTGTGTGTGTGTGTGTTGTCGGTGTGTGTGTGTGTTGTCGGAGTGTGTGTGTGTGTGTTGTCGGTGTGTGTGTGTGTGTTGTCAGTGTGTGTGTGTGTGTTATCGGTGTGTGTGAGTGTTTGTGTGTGTGTTGTCGGTGTGTGTGTGTGTCTGTGTTGTCGGTGTGTGTGTGTGTGTTGTCGGTGTGTGTGTGTGTTGTCGGTGTGTGTGAGTGTGTTGCTGGTGTGTGTGTGTGTGTTGTCGGTGTGTGTGTGTGTTGTCGGTGTGTGTGTGTGTTGTCGGTGTGTGTGTGTGTTGTCGGTGTGTGTGTGTGTGTTGTCAGTGTGTGTGTGTGTGTGTTGTCGGTGTGTGTGTGTGTGTGTTGTCGGTGTGTGTGTGTGTGTTGTCGGTGTGTGTGTGTGTGTTGTCGGTGTGTGTGTGTGTGTTGTCGGTATGTGTGTTGCTGGAGTGTGCGTGGGTGTGTTGTCGGTGTGTGTGTGTGTTGTCGGTGTGTGTGTGTGTGTTGTCGGTGTGTGTGTGTGTGTTGTCGGTGTGTGTGTGTGTGTTGTGGGTGTGTGTGTTTGTGTTGTCGGTGTGTGTGTGTGTGTGTGTTGTCGGTGTGTTTGTGTGTGTGTGTTGTCGGTATGTGTGTGTGTGTGTTGTCGGTGTGTGTGTGTGTGTTGTGTGTGTGTGTGTGTTGTCGGTGTGTGTGTGTGTGTGTGTTGTCGGTGTGTGTGTGTGTTTTGTCGGTGTGTGTGTGTGTGTGTTGTCGGTGTGTGTGTGTGTGTGTTGTCGCTGTGTGTGTGTGTGTGTTGTCGGTGTGTGTGTGTGTGTGTGTTGTCGGTGTGTGTGTGTGTGTGTGTGTGTGTTGTCGGTGTGTGTTTGTTGTCGGTGTGTGTGTGTGTGTGTTGTCGGTGTGTGTGTGTGTGTGTTGTCGGTGTGTGTGTGTGTGTGTTGTCAGTGTGTGTGTGTGTGTTGTCGGTGTGTGTGTGTGTGTGTGTGTTGTCGGTGTGTGTGTGTGTGTTGTCGGTGTGTGTGTGTGTGTTGTGTGTGTGTGTGTTGTCAGTGTGTGTGTGTGTGTTGTCGGTGTGTGTGTGTGTGTGTGTGTGTGTGTGTTGTCGGTGTGTGTGTGTTGTCGGTGTGTGTGTGTGTGTGTGTTGTCGGTGTGTGTGTGTGTGTGTTGTCGGTGTGTGTGTGTGTGTGTTGTCAGTGTGTGTGTGTGTGTTGTCGGTGTGTGTGTGTGTTGTCGGTGTGTGTGTGTGTTGTCGGTGTGTGTGTGTGTGTTGTGGGTGTGTGTGTGTGTGTTGTGGGTGTGTGTGTTTGTGTTGTCGGTGTGTGTGTGTGTGTGTGTTGTCGGTATGTTTGTGTGTGTGTGTTGTCGGTGTGTGTGTGTGTGTTGTCGGTGTGTGTGTGTGTGTGTGTGTGTGTTGTCGGTGTGTGTGTCAGTGTGTGTTGTTGGTGTGTGTGTGTGTGTTGTCGGTGTGTGTGTGTGTGTGTTGTCGGTGTGTGTGTGTGTGTGTTGTGTGTGTGTGTGTTGTCGGTGTGTGTGTGTGTGTTGTCGGTGTGTGTGTGTGTTGTCGGAGTGTGTGTGTGTGTGTTGTCGGTGTGTGTGTGTGTGTTGTCAGTGTGTGTGTGTGTGTTATCGGTGTGTGTGAGTGTTTGTGTGTGTGTTGTCGGTGTGTGTGTGTGTCTGTGTTGTCGGTGTGTGTGTGTGTGTTGTCGGTGTGTGTGTGTGTTGTCGGTGTGTGTGAGTGTGTTGCTGGTGTGTGTGTGTGTGTTGTCGGTGTGTGTGTGTGTTGTCGGTGTGTGTGTGTGTTGTCGGTGTGTGTGTGTGTTGTCGGTGTGTGTGTGTGTTTGTGTTGTCGGTGTGTGTGTGTGTGTGTTGTCGGTGTGTGTGTGTGTGTGTGTGTGTGTGTGTGTGTGTGTTGTCGGTGTGTGTGTGTTGTCGGTGTGTGTGTGTTTGTGTGTGTGTGTTGTCGGTGTGTGTGTGTGTGTCTTGTCAGTGTGTGTGTGTGTGTATTGTCGGTGTGTGTGTGTTTATGTGTTGTCGGTGTGTGTGTGTGTGTGTTGTCGGTGTGTGTGTGTGTTGTAGGTGTGTGTGTGTGTGTTGTCGGTGTGTGTGTGTGTGTGTGTGTGTGTTGTCGGTGTGTGTGTGTGTGTGTTGTCGGTGTGTGTGTGTGTGTGTTGTCGGTGTGTGTGTGTGTGTGTGTTGTCGGTGTGTGTGTGTGTGTTGTGTGTGTGTGTGTTGTCAGTGTGTGTGTGTGTGTTGTCGGTGTGTGTGTGTGTGTGTGTTGTCGGTGTGTGTGTGTTGTCGGTGTGTGTGTGTGTTGTCGGTGTGTGTGTGTGTGTGTGTTGTCGGTGTGTGTGTGTGTGTGTTGTCAGTGTGTGTGTGTGTGTTGTCGGTGTGTGTGTGTGTGTGTTGTCGGTGTGTGTGTGTGTGTTGTCGGTGTGTGTGTGTGTGTTGTCGGTGTGTGTGTGTGTGTGTTGTCGGTATGTGTGTTGCTGGAGTGTGCGTGGGTGTGTTGTCGGTGTGTGTGTGTGTTGTCGGTGTGTGTGTGTGTGTTGTCGGTGTGTGTGTGTGTGTTGTCGGTGTGTGTGTGTGTGTTGTGGGTGTGTGTGTTTGTGTTGTTGGTGTGTGTGTGTGTGTGTGTTGTCGGTGTGTTTGTGTGTGTGTGTTGTCGGTATGTGTGTGTGTGTGTTGTCGGTGTGTGTGTGTGTGTTGTGTGTGTGTGTGTGTGTTGTCGGTGTGTGTGTGTGTGGGTGTTGTCGGTGTGTGTGTGTGTGTTGTCGGTGTGTGTGTGTGTGTGTTGTCGGTGTGTGTGTGTGTGTGTGTGTTGTCGCTGTGTGTGTGTGTGTGTTGTCGGTGTGTGTGTGTGTGTGTGTTGTCGGTGTGTGTGTGTGTGTGTGTGTGTGTGTTGTCGGTGTGTGTTTGTTGTCGGTGTGTGTGTGTGTGTGTTGTCGGTGTGTGTGTGTGTGTGTTGTCGGTGTGTGTGTGTGTGTGTTGTCAGTGTGTGTGTGTGTGTTGTCGGTGTGTGTGTGTGTGTGTGTGTGTGTTGTCGGTGTGTGTGTGTGTGTGTGTTGTCGGTGTGTGTGTGTGTGTTGTGTGTGTGTGTGTTGTCAGTGTGTGTGTGTGTGTTGTCGGTGTGTGTGTGTGTGTGTGTGTGTTGTCGGTGTGTGTGTGTTGTCGGTGTTTGTGTGTGTGTGTGTTGTCGGTGTGTGTGTGTGTGTGTTGTCGGTGTGTGTGTGTGTGTGTGTTGTCAGTGTGTGTGTGTGTGTTGTCGGTGTGTGTGTGTGTTGTCGGTGTGTGTGTGTGTTGTCGGTGTGTGTGTGTGTGTTGTCGGTGTGTGTGTGTGTGTTGTGGGTGTGTGTGTTTGTGTTGTCGGTGTGTGTGTGTGTGTGTGTTGTCGGTGTGTGTGTGTGTTGTGTGTGTGTGTGTTGTCGGTGTGTGTGTGTGTGTGTGTGTTGTCGGTGTGTGTGTGTGTGTGTTGTCGGTGTCTGTGTGTGTGTGTGTGTTGTCAGTGTGTGTGTGTGTGTGTTGTCGGTCTGTGTGTGTGTGTGTGTTGTCGGTGTGTGTGTGTTGTCGGTGTGTGTGTGTGTGTGTGTGTGTGTTGTCGGTGTGTGTGTGTGTGTCTTGTCAGTGTGTGTGTGTGTGTGTTGTCGGTGTGTGTGTGTTTATGTGTTGTCGGTGTGTGTGTGTGTGTGTGTTGTCGGTGTGTGTGTGTGTTGTAGGTGTGTGTGTGTGTGTTGTCGGTGTGTGTGTGTGTGTGTGTGTGTGTGTGTGTTGTCGGTGTGTGTGTGTGTGTGTTGTCGGTGTGTGTGTGTGTGTGTTGTCGGTGTGTGTGTGTGTGTGTTGTCGGTGTGTGTGTGTGTGTTGTGTGTGTGTGTGTTGTCAGTGTGTGTGTGTGTGTTGTCGGTGTGTGTGTGTGTGTGTTGTCGGTGTGTGTGTGTGTTGTCAGTGTGTGTGTGTGTGTGTTGTCGGTGTGTGTGTGTGTGTGTGTTGTCGGTGTGTGTGTGTGTGTTGTCGGTGTGTGTGAGTGTGTTGTCGGTGTGTGTGTGTGTTGTCGGTATGTGTGTTGCTGGAGTGTGCGTGGGTGTGTTGTAAGTGTGTGTGTGTGTTGTCGGTGTGTGTGTGTGTGTTGTCGGTGTGTGTGTGTGTGTTGTCGGTGTGTGTGTGTGTGTTGTGGGTGTGTGTGTTTGTGTTGTCGGTGTGTGTGTGTGTGTGTTGTCGGTGTGTTTGTGTGTGTGTGTGTTGTCGGTGTGTGTGTGTGTGTGTTGTCGGTGTGTGTGTGTGTGTTGTGTGTGTGTGTGTTGTCGGTGTGTGTGTGTGTGTGTTGTCAGTGTGTGTGTGTGTGTTGTCGGTGTGTGTGTGTGTGTGTGTGTTGTCGGTGTGTGTGTGTGTGTGTGTTGTCGGTGTGTGTGTGTGTGTTGTGTGTGTGTGTGTTGTCAGTGTGTGTGTGTGTGTTGTCGGTGTGTGTGTGTGTGTGTGTGTGTTGTCGGTGTGTGTGTGTTGTCGGTGTTTGTGTGTGTGTGTGTTGTCGGTGTGTGTGTGTGTGTGTTGTCGGTGTGTGTGTGTGTGTTGTCAGTGTGTGTGTGTGTGTTGTCGGTGTGTGTGTGTGTTGTCGGTGTGTGTGTGTGTTGTCGGTGTGTGTGTGTGTGTTGTCGGTGTGTGTGTGTGTGTTGTGGGTGTGTGTGTTTGTGTTGTCGGTGTGTGTGTGTGTGTGTGTTGTCGGTGTGTTTGTGTGTGTGTGTTGTCGGTGTGTGTGTGTGTGTGTTGTCGGTGTGTGTGTGTGTTGTGTGTGTGTGTGTTGTCGGTGTGTGTGTGTGTGTGTGTGTTGTCGGTGTGTGTGTGTGTGTTGTCGGTGTGTGTGTGTGTGTGTTGTCGGTGTGTGTGTGTGTGTGTGTGTTGTCAGTGTGTGTGTGTGTGTGTTGTCGGTCTGTGTGTGTGTGTGTGTTGTCGGTGTGTGTGTGTTGTCGGTGTGTGTGTGTGTGTGTGTGTGTGTGTTGTCGGTGTGTGTGTGTGTGTCTTGTCAGTGTGTGTGTGTGTGTGTTGTCGGTGTGTGTGTGTTTATGTGTTGTCGGTGTGTGTGTGTGTGTGTTGTCGGTGTGTGTGTGTGTTGTAGGTGTGTGTGTGTGTGTTGTCGGTGTGTGTGTGTGTGTTGTCGGTGTGTGTGTGTGTGTGTTGTCGGTGTGTGTGTGTGTGTGTTGTCGGTGTGTGTGTGTGTGTTGTGTGTGTGTGTGTTGTCAGTGTGTGTGTGTGTGTTGTCGGTGTGTGTGTGTGTGTGTTGTCGGTGTGTGTGTGTGTTGTCAGTGTGTGTGTGTGTGTGTTGTCGGTGTGTGTGTGTGTGTGTGTGTGTTGTCGGTGTGTGTGTGTGTGTTGTCGGTGTGTGTGTGTGTGTTGTCGGTGTGTGTGTGTGTTGTCGGTATGTGTGTTGCTGGAGTGTGCGTGGGTGTGTTGTAAGTGTGTGTGTGTGTTGTCGGTGTGTGTGTGTGTGTTGTCGGTGTGTGTGTGTGTGTTGTCGGTGTGTGTGTGTGTGTTGTGGGTGTGTGTGTTTGTGTTGTCGGTGTGTGTGTGTGTGTGTTGTCGGTGTGTTTGTGTGTGTGTGTGTTGTCGGTGTGTGTGTGTGTGTGTTGTCGGTGTGTGTGTGTGTGTTGTGTGTGTGTGTGTTGTCGGTGTGTGTGTGTGTGTGTGTTGTCGGTGTGTGTGTGTGTGTTGTCGGTGTGTGTGTGTGTGTGTTGTCGGTGTGTGTGTGTGTGTGTGTGTTGTCGCTGTGTGTGTGTGTGTGTTGTTTGTGTGTGTGTTGTCGGTGTGTGTGTGTGTGTGTTGTCGGTGTGTGTGTGTGTGTGTGTTGTCGGTGTGTGTGTGTGTGTGTTGTCGGTGTGTGTGTGTGTGTTGTGGGTGTGTGTGTTTGTGTTGTCGGTGTGTGTGTGTGTGTGTTGTCGGTGTGTTTGTGTGTGTGTGTTGTCGGTGTGTGTGTGTGTGTGTTGTCGGTGTGTGTGTGTGTGTGTGTTGTCGGTGTGTGTGTGTGTGTTGTCGGTGTGTGTGTGTGTGTGTTGTCGGTGTGTGTGTGTGTGTGTGTGTTGTCGCTGTGTGTGTGTGTGTGTTGTTTGTGTGTGTGTTGTCGGTGTGTGTGTGTGTTGTCGGTGTGTGTGTGTGTGTGTGTTGTCGGTGTGTGTGTGTGTGTGTGTTGTCGGTGTGTGTGTGTGTGTGTTGTCGGTGTGTGTGTGTGTGTTGTCGGTGTGTGTGTGTGTGTGTTGTCGGTGTGTGTGTGTGTGTGTGTTGTCGGTGTGTGTGTTGTCGGTGCGTGTGTGTGTGTGTTGTCGGTGTGTGTGTTGTCGGTGTGTGTGTGTGTGTTGTCGGTGTGTGTGTGTTGTCGGTGTGTGTGTGTTGTCGGTGTGTTGTCGGTGTGTGTGTGTGTGTGTTGTCGGTGTGTGTGTGTTGTCGGTGTGTGTGTGTGTGTGTGTTGTTGGTGTGTGTGTGTGTTGTGTGTGTGTGTGTGTTGTCGGTGTGTGTGTGTGTGTGTTGTCGGTGTGTGTGTGTGTGTGTCTTGTCGGTGTGTGTGTGTTGTCGTTGTGTGTGTGTGTGTGTGGTAGGTGTGTGTGTGTGTTGTCGGTGTGTGTGTGTGTGTGTTGTCGGTGTGTGTGTGTGTTGTCGGTGTGTGTGTGTGTGTTGTCGGTGTGTGTGTGTGTGTTGTTGGTGTGTGTGTGTGTGTGTTGTCGGTGTGTGTGTGTGTTGTCGGTGTGTGTGTGTGTGTTGTTGGTGTGTGTGTGTGTGTGTTGTCGGTGTGTGTGTGTGTGTGTGTGTGTGTGTGTTGTCGGTGTGTGTGTGAGTGTGTGTTGTCGGTGTGTGTGTGTGTGTATTGTCGGTGTGTGTGTGTGTGTGTTGTCGGTGTGTGTGTGTGTGTTGTGTGTGTGTGTTGTCGGTGTGTGTGTGTGTGTGTTGCCGGTGTGTGTGTGTGTGTGTTGTCGGTGTGTGTGTGTGTGTTGTCTGTGTGTGTGTGTGGTCGGTGTGTGTGTGTGTGTGTTGTCGGTGTGTGTGTGTGTTGTCGGTGTGTGTGTGTGTGTGTGTGTTGTCGGTGTGTGTGTGTGTTGTGTGTGTGTGTGTTGTCGGTGTGTGTGTGTGTTGTCGGTGTGTGTGTGTGTTGTCGGTGTGTGTGTGTGTGTTGTCGGTGTGTGTGTGTGTGTTGTGGGTGTGTGTGTTTGTGTTGTCGGTGTGTGTGTGTGTGTGTGTGTTGTCGGTGTGTTTGTGTGTGTGTGTTGTCGGTGTGTGTGTGTGTGTGTTGTCGGTGTGTGTGTGTGTTGTGTGTGTGTGTGTTGTCGGTGTGTGTGTGTGTGTGTGTGTTGTCGGTGTGTGTGTGTGTGTTGTCGGTGTGTGTGTGTGTGTGTTGTCGGTGTGTGTGTGTGTGTGTGTGTTGTCAGTGTGTGTGTGTGTGTGTTGTCGGTCTGTGTGTGTGTGTGTGTTGTCGGTGTGTGTGTGTTGTCGGTGTGTGTGTGTGTGTGTGTGTGTGTGTTGTCGGTGTGTGTGTGTGTGTCTTGTCAGTGTGTGTGTGTGTGTGTTGTCGGTGTGTGTGTGTTTATGTGTTGTCGGTGTGTGTGTGTGTGTGTTGTCGGTGTGTGTGTGTGTTGTAGGTGTGTGTGTGTGTGTTGTCGGTGTGTGTGTGTGTGTTGTCGGTGTGTGTGTGTGTGTGTTGTCGGTGTGTGTGTGTGTGTGTTGTCGGTGTGTGTGTGTGTGTTGTGTGTGTGTGTGTTGTCAGTGTGTGTGTGTGTGTTGTCGGTGTGTGTGTGTGTGTGTTGTCGGTGTGTGTGTGTGTTGTCAGTGTGTGTGTGTGTGTGTTGTCGGTGTGTGTGTGTGTGTGTGTGTGTTGTCGGTGTGTGTGTGTGTGTTGTCGGTGTGTGTGTGTGTGTTGTCGGTGTGTGTGTGTGTTGTCGGTATGTGTGTTGCTGGAGTGTGCGTGGGTGTGTTGTAAGTGTGTGTGTGTGTTGTCGGTGTGTGTGTGTGTGTTGTCGGTGTGTGTGTGTGTGTTGTCGGTGTGTGTGTGTGTGTTGTGGGTGTGTGTGTTTGTGTTGTCGGTGTGTGTGTGTGTGTGTTGTCGGTGTGTTTGTGTGTGTGTGTGTTGTCGGTGTGTGTGTGTGTGTGTTGTCGGTGTGTGTGTGTGTGTTGTGTGTGTGTGTGTTGTCGGTGTGTGTGTGTGTGTGTGTTGTCGGTGTGTGTGTGTGTGTTGTCGGTGTGTGTGTGTGTGTGTTGTCGGTGTGTGTGTGTGTGTGTGTGTTGTCGCTGTGTGTGTGTGTGTGTTGTTTGTGTGTGTGTTGTCGGTGTGTGTGTGTGTGTGTTGTCGGTGTGTGTGTGTGTGTGTGTTGTCGGTGTGTGTGTGTGTGTGTTGTCGGTGTGTGTGTGTGTGTTGTGGGTGTGTGTGTTTGTGTTGTCGGTGTGTGTGTGTGTGTGTTGTCGGTGTGTTTGTGTGTGTGTGTTGTCGGTGTGTGTGTGTGTGTGTTGTCGGTGTGTGTGTGTGTGTGTGTTGTCGGTGTGTGTGTGTGTGTTGTCGGTGTGTGTGTGTGTGTGTTGTCGGTGTGTGTGTGTGTGTGTGTGTTGTCGCTGTGTGTGTGTGTGTGTTGTTTGTGTGTGTGTTGTCGGTGTGTGTGTGTGTTGTCGGTGTGTGTGTGTGTGTGTTGTCGGTGTGTGTGTGTGTGTGTGTTGTCGGTGTGTGTGTGTGTGTGTTGTCGGTGTGTGTGTGTGTGTTGTCGGTGTGTGTGTGTGTGTGTTGTCGGTGTGTGTGTGTGTGTGTGTTGTCGGTGTGTGTGTTGTCGGTGCGTGTGTGTGTGTGTTGTCGGTGTGTGTGTTGTCGGTGTGTGTGTGTGTGTTGTCGGTGTGTGTGTGTTGTCGGTGTGTGTGTGTTGTCGGTGTGTTGTCGGTGTGTGTGTGTGTGTGTTGTCGGTGTGTGTGTGTTGTCGGTGTGTGTGTGTGTGTGTGTTGTTGGTGTGTGTGTGTGTTGTGTGTGTGTGTGTGTTGTCGGTGTGTGTGTGTGTGTGTTGTCGGTGTGTGTGTGTGTGTGTCTTGTCGGTGTGTGTGTGTTGTCGTTGTGTGTGTGTGTGTGTGGTAGGTGTGTGTGTGTGTTGTCGGTGTGTGTGTGTGTGTGTTGTCGGTGTGTGTGTGTGTTGTCGGTGTGTGTGTGTGTGTTGTCGGTGTGTGTGTGTGTGTTGTTGGTGTGTGTGTGTGTGTGTTGTCGGTGTGTGTGTGTGTGTGTGTGTGTGTGTGTTGTCGGTGTGTGTGTGAGTGTGTGTTGTCGGTGTGTGTGTGTGTGTATTGTCGGTGTGTGTGTGTGTGTGTTGTCGGTGTGTGTGTGTGTGTTGTGTGTGTGTGTTGTCGGTGTGTGTGTGTGTGTGTTGCCGGTGTGTGTGTGTGTGTGTTGTCGGTGTGTGTGTGTGTGTTGTCTGTGTGTGTGTGTGGTCGGTGTGTGTGTGTGTGTGTTGTCGGTGTGTGTGTGTGTTGTCGGTGTGTGTGTGTGTGTGTGTGTTGTCGGTGTGTGTGTGTGTTGTGTGTGTGTGTGTTGTCGGTGTGTGTGTGTGTGTGTTGTTGGTGTGTGTGTGTGTGTGTGTTGTCGGTGTGTGTGTGTGTGTGTGTTGTCGGTGTGTGTGTTTGTTGTCGGTGTGTGTGTGTGTGTGTGTGTGTGTTGTCGGTGTGTGTGTGTGTGTGTGTGTTGTCGGTGTGTGTGTGTGTGTGTGTTGTCGGTGTGTGTGTGTTGTCGGTGCGTGTGTGTGTTGTCGGTGTGTGTGTGTGTTGTCGGTGTGTGTGTGTGTGTGTTGTCGGTGTGTGTGTGTGTGTGTGTTGTCGGTGTGTGTGTGTTGTTGGTGTGTGTGTGTGTGTTGTCGGTGTGTGTGTGTTGTCGGTGTGTGTGTGTGTGTGTTGTCGGTGTGTGTGTGTGTGTGTGTTGTCGGTGTGTTTGTGTGTGTGTGTTGTCGGTGTGTGTGTGTGTGTTGTGTGTGTGTGTGTTGTCGGTGTGTGTGTGTGTGTGTGTTGTCGGTGTGTGTGTGTGTGTGTGTTGTCGGTGTGTGTGTGTGTGTGTGTTGTCGCTGTGTGTGTGTGTTGTGTGTGTGTGTGTTGTCGGTGTGTGTGTGTGTGTTGTCGGTGTGTGTGTGTGTTGTCGGTGTGTGTGTGTGTGTGTTGTCGGTGTGTGTGTGTGTGTTGTCGGTGTATGTGTGTGTGTGTGTTGTCGGTGTGTGTGTGTGTGTTGTCGGTGTGTGTGTGTTGTCGGTGCGTGTGTGTGTGTGTATGTTGTCGGTGTGTGTGTGTGTTGTCGGTGTGTGTGTGTGTGTTGTCGGTGTGTGTGTGTGTGTGTTGTCGGTGTGTGTGTGTGTGTGTGTGGTAGGTGTGTGTGTGTGTTGTCGGTGTGTGTGTATGTGTGTTGTCGGTGTGTGTGTGTGTGTGTTGTCGGTGTGTGTGTGTGTGTGTTGTCGGTGTGTGTGTGTTGTCGGTGTGTGTGTGTGTTGTCGGTGTGTGTGTGTGTGTTGTCGGTGTGTGTGTGTGTGTTGTTGGTGTGTGTGTGTGTGTGTGTGTGTGTTGTCGGTGTGTGTGTGTGTTGTCGGTGTGTGTGTGTGTTGTCGGTGTGTGTGTGTGTGTTGTCGGTGTGTGTGTGTGTGTTGTCGGTGTGTGTGTGTGTGTGTTGTCGGTGTGTGTGTGTGTGTGTGTTGTCGGTGTGTGTGTGTGTTGTCGGTGTGTGTGTGTGTGTTGTCGGTGTGTGTGTGTGTGTTGTCAGTGTGTGTGTGTGTGTGTTGTCGGTGTGTGTGTGTGTGTGTGTGTTGTCGGTGTGTGTGTGTTGTCGGTGCGTGTGTGTGTGTGTTGTCGGTGTGTGTGTTGTCGGTGTGTGTGTGTGTGTTGTCGGTGTGTGTGTGTGTGTGTTGTCGGTGTGTGTGTGTTGTCGGTGTGTGTGTGTTGTCGGTGTGTGTGTGAGTGTGTGTTGTCGGTGTGTGTGTGTGTGTGGTCGGTGTGTGTGTGTGTGTGTTGTCGGTGTGTGTGTGTGTGTGTTGTGGGTGTTTGTGTGTGTGTGTGTGTTGTCGGTGTGTGTGTGTGTTGTGTGTGTGTGTGTTGTCGGTGTGTGTGTGTGTGTGTTGTTGGTGTGTGTGTGTGTGTGTGTTGTCGGTGTGTGTGTGTGTGTGTGTTGTCGGTGTGTGTGTGTGTTGTCGGTGTGTGTGTGTGTGTGTGTGTGTTGTCGGTGTGTGTGTGTGTGTGTGTGTGTGTGTTGTCGGTGTGTGTGTGTGTGTGTGTGTTGTCGGTGTGTGTGTGTTGTCGGTGCGTGTGTGTGTTGTCGGTGTGTGTGTGTGTTGTCGGTGTGTGTGTGTGTGTGTTGTCGGTGTGTGTGTGTTGTCGGTGTGTGTGTGTGTTGTCGGTGTGTGTGTTGTCGGTGTGTGTGTGTTGTCGGTGTGTGTGTGTGTGTGTGTTGTCGGTGTGTTTGTGTGTGTGTGTTGTCGGTGTGTGTGTGTGTGTTGTGTGTGTGTGTGTTGTCAGTGTGTGTGTGTGTTGTCGGTGTGTGTGTGTGTGTTGTCGGTGTGTGTGTGTGTGTGTGTTGTCGGTGTGTGTGTGTGTGTGTTGTCGCTGTGTGTGTGTGTTGTGTGTGTGTGTGTTGTCGGTGTGTGTGTGTGTGTTGTCGGTGTGTGTGTGTGTGTTGTCGGTGTGTGTGTGTGTGTGTGTGTTGTCGGTGTGTGTGTGTGTGTGTGTTGTCGGTGTGTGTGTGTGTGTTGTCGGTGTATGTGTGTGTGTTGTCGGTGTGTGTGTGTGTTGTCGGTGTGTGTGTGTTGTCGGTGCGTGTGTGTGTGTGTGTTGTCGGTGTGTGTGTGTGTTGTCGGTGTGTGTGTGTGTGTTGTCGGTGTGTGTGTGTGTGTGTTGTCGGTGTGTGTGTGTGTGGTAGGTGTGTGTGTGTGTTGTCGGTGTGTGTGTGTGTGTGTTGTCGGTGTGTGTGTGTGTGTGTTGTCGGTGTGTGTGTGTGTGTGTTGTCGGTGTGTGTGTGTTGTCGGTGTGTGTGTGTGTTGTCGGTGTGTGTGTGTGTGTTGTCGGTGTGTGTGTGTGTTGTTGGTGTGTGTGTGTGTGTGTGTGTGTGTTGTCGGTGTGTGTGTGTGTTGTCGGTGTGTGTGTGTGTGTGTGTTGTCGGTGTGTGTGTGTGTGTTGTCGGTGTGTGTGTGTGTGTTGTCGGTGTGTGTGTGTGTGTGTTGTCGGTGTGTGTGTGTGTGTGTGTTGTCGGTGTGTGTGTGTGTTGTCGGTGTGTGTGTGTGTGTTGTCGGTGTGTGTGTGTGTGTTGTCAGTGTGTGTGTGTGTGTTGTCGGTGTGTGTGTGTGTGTGTGTGTTGTCGGTGTGTGTGTGTTGTCGGTGCGTGTGTGTGTGTGTTGTCGGTGTGTGTGTTGTCGGTGTGTGTGTGTGTGTTGTCGGTGTGTGTGTGTGTGTGTGTGTTGTCGGTGTGTGTGTGTTGTCGGTGTGTGTGTGTTGTCGGTGTGTGTGTGAGTGTGTGTTGTCGGTGTGTGTGTGTGTGTGGTCGGTGTGTGTGTGTGTGTGTTGTCGGTGTGTGTGTGTGTGTGTTGTCGGTGTGTGTGTGTGTGTGTTGTCGGTGTGTGTGTGTGTTGTGTGTGTGTGTGTTGTCGGTGTGTGTGTGTGTGTGTTGTTGGTGTGTGTGTGTGTGTGTGTTGTCGGTGTGTGTGTGTGTGTGTGTTGTCGGTGTGTGTGTGTGTTGTCGGTGTGTGTGTGTGTGTGTGTGTGTTGTCGGTGTGTGTGTGTGTGTTGTGTGTGTGTGTGTTGTCGGTGTGTGTGTGTGTGTGTTGTCGGTGTGTGTGTGTGTGTTGTCGGTGTGTGTGTGTGTGTGTGTGTTGTCGGTGTGTGTGTGTGTGTGTGTGTTGTCGCTGTGTGTGTGTGTGTGTTGTGTGTGTGTGTGTTGTCGGTGTGTGTGTGTGTGTTGTCGGTGTGTGTGTGTGTGTTGTCGGTGTGTGTGTGTGTGTGTGTGTGTTGTTGGTGTGTGTGTGTGTGTGTTGTCGGTGTGTGTGTGTGTGTTGTCGGTGTGTGTGTGTGTGTTGTCGGTGTGTGTGTGTGTGTGTTGTCGGTGTGTGTGTGTTGTCGGTGTGTGTGTGTGTGTGTGTTGTCGGTGTGTGTGTGTTGTCGGTGCGTGTGTGTGTGTGTGTTGTCGGTGTGTGTGTGTTGTCGGTGTGTGTGTGTGTGTTGTCGGTGTGTGTGTGTGTGTGTGTTGTCGGTGTGTGTGTGTGTGTGTCTTGTCGGTGTGTGTGTGTTGTCGTTGTGTGTGTGTGTGTGTGTGGTAGGTGTGTATGTGTTGTCGGTGTGTGTGTGTGTGTGTTGTCGGTGTGTGTGTGTGTTGTCGGTGTGTGTGTGTGTGTTGTCGGTGTGTGTGTGTGTGTTGTTGGTGTGTGTGTGTGTGTGTGTGTTGTCGGTGTGTGTGTGTGTTGTCGGTGTGTGTGTGTGTGTGTTGTCGGTGTGTGTGTGTGTGTTGTCGGTGTGTGTGTGTGTGTTGTCGGTGTGTGTGTGTGTTGTCGGTGTGTGTGTGTGTGTGTGTTGTCGGTGTGTGTATGTGTTGTCGGTGTGTGTGTGTGTGTTGTCGGTGTGTGTGTGTGTGTGTTGTCAGTGTGTGTGTGTGTGTTGTCGGTGTGTGTGTGTGTGTGTGTGTGTTGTCGGTGTGTGTGTGTGTCTGTGTTGTCGGTGTGTGTGTGTGTGTGTGTTGTCGGTGTGTGTGAGTGTGTTGCTGGTGTGTGTGTGTGTGTGTGTGTTGTCGGTGTGTGTGTGTGTTGTCGGTGTGTGTGTGTTGTCGGTGTGTGTGTGTGTGTGTTGTCGGTGTGTGTGTGTGTGTCTGTTGTCAGTGTGTGTGTGTGTGTGTTGTCGGTGTGTGTGTGTGTGTGTTGTCGGTGTGTGTGTGTGTGTGTTGTCGGTGTGTGTGTGTGTGTGTGTGTTGTCGGTGTGTGTGTGTGTGTGTGTTGTCGGTGTGTGTGTGTGTGTTGTCGGTGTATGTGTGTGTGTGTTGTCGGTGTGTGTGTGTGTGTGTGTTGTCGGTGTGTGTGTGTTGTCGGTGCGTGTGTGTGTGTGTGTTGTCGGTGTGTGTGTGTGTTGTCGGTGTGTGTGTGTGTGTTGTCGGTGTGTGTGTGTGTGTGTGTTGTCGGTGTGTGTGTGTGTGGTAGGTGTGTGTGTGTGTTGTCGGTGTGTGTGTGTGTGTGTTGTCGGTGTGTGTGTGTGTGTGTTGTCGGTGTGTGTGTGTGTGTGTGTTGTCGGTGTGTGTGTGTTGTCGGTGTGTGTGTGTGTTGTCGGTGTGTGTGTGTGTGTTGTCGGTGTGTGTGTGTGTGTGTTGTTGGTGTGTGTGTGTGTGTGTGTGTGTGTGTTGTCGGTGTGTGTGTGTGTTGTCGGTGTGTGTGTGTGTGTGTGTTGTCGGTGTGTGTGTGTGTGTTGTCGGTGTGTGTGTGTGTGTTGTCGGTGTGTGTGTGTGTGTGTTGTCGGTGTGTGTGTGTGTGTGTGTTGTCGGTGTGTGTGTGTGTTGTCGGTGTGTGTGTGTGTGTTGTCGGTGTGTGTGTGTGTGTTGTCAGTGTGTGTGTGTGTGTTGTCGGTGTGTGTGTGTGTGTGTGTGTTGTCGGTGTGTGTGTGTTGTCGGTGCGTGTGTGTGTGTGTTGTCGGTGTGTGTGTTGTCGGTGTGTGTGTGTGTGTTGTCGGTGTGTGTGTGTGTGTGTGTGTGTGTTGTCGGTGTGTGTGTGTTGTCGGTGTGTGTGTGTTGTCGGTGTGTGTGTGAGTGTGTGTTGTCGGTGTGTGTGTGTGTGTGGTCGGTGTGTGTGTGTGTGTGTTGTCGGTGTGTGTGTGTGTTGTCGGTGTGTGTGTGTGTGTGTTGTCGGTGTGTGTGTGTGTTGTGTGTGTGTGTGTTGTCGGTGTGTGTGTGTGTGTGTGTGTTGTTGGTGTGTGTGTGTGTGTGTGTTGTCGGTGTGTGTGTGTGTGTGTGTTGTCGGTGTGTGTGTGTGTTGTCGGTGTGTGTGTGTGTGTGTGTGTGTTGTCGGTGTGTGTGTGTGTGTTGTGTGTGTGTGTGTTGTCGGTGTGTGTGTGTGTGTGTTGTCGGTGTGTGTGTGTGTGTTGTCGGTGTGTGTGTGTGTGTGTGTGTTGTCGGTGTGTGTGTGTGTGTGTGTGTTGTTGCTGTGTGTGTGTGTTGTGTGTGTGTGTGTTGTCGGTGTGTGTGTGTGTGTTGTCGGTGTGTGTGTGTGTGTTGTCGGTGTGTGTGTGTGTGTGTGTGTGTTGTTGGTGTGTGTGTGTATGTGTTGTCGGTGTGTGTGTGTGTGTTGTCGGTGTGTGTGTGTGTGTGTTGTCGGTGTGTGTGTGTGTGTGTTGTCGGTGTGTGTGTGTTGTCGGTGTGTGTGTGTGTGTGTGTTGTCGGTGTGTGTGTGTTGTCGGTGCGTGTGTGTGTGTGTGTTGTCGGTGTGTGTGTGTTGTCGGTGTGTGTGTGTGTGTTGTCGGTGTGTGTGTGTGTGTGTGTTGTCGGTGTGTGTGTGTGTGTGTCTTGTCGGTGTGTGTGTGTTGTCGTTGTGTGTGTGTGTGTGTGTGGTAGGTGTGTGTGTGTTGTCGGTGTGTGTGTGTGTGTGTTGTCGGTGTGTGTGTGTGTTGTCGGTGTGTGTGTGTGTGTTGTCGGTGTGTGTGTGTGTGTTGTTGGTGTGTGTGTGTGTGTGTGTGTTGTCGGTGTGTGTGTGTGTTGTCGGTGTGTGTGTGTGTGTGTTGTCGGTGTGTGTGTGTTGTCGGTGTGTGTGTGTGTGTTGTCGGTGTGTGTGTGTGTTGTCGGTGTGTGTGTGTGTGTGTGTTGTCGGTGTGTGTATGTGTTGTCGGTGTGTGTGTGTGTGTTGTCGGTGTGTGTGTGTGTGTGTGTTGTCAGTGTGTGTGTGTGTGTTGTCGGTGTGTGTGTGTGTGTGTGTGTGTGTTGTCGGTGTGTGTGTGTCTGTGTTGTCGGTGTGTGTGTGTGTGTGTGTTGTCGGTGTGTGTGAGTGTGTTGCTGGTGTGTGTGTGTGTGTGTGTGTTGTCGGTGTGTGTGTGTGTGTTGTCGGTGTGTGTGTGTGTGTTGTCGGTGTGTGTGTGTGTGTGTTGTCGGTGTGTGTGTGTGTGTGTGTTGTCAGTGTGTGTGTGTGTGTGTTGTCGGTGTGTGTGTGTGTGTGTTGTCGGTGTGTGTGTGTGTGTTGTCGGTGTGTGTGTGTGTTGTCGGTGTGTGTGTGTGTGTTGTCGGTGTGTGTGTGTGTGTGTTGTCAGTGTGTGTGTGTGTGTTGTCAGTGTGTGTGTGTGTGTGTTGTCGGTGTGTGTGTGTGTGTGTGTTGTCGGTGTGTGTGTGTTGTCGGTGTGTGTGTGTGTGTGTGTGTGTGTGTTGTCGGTTTGTGTGTGTTGTCGGTGTGTGTGTGTGTGTGTGTGTGTTGTCGGTGTGTGTGTGTGTGTCTTGTCAGTGTGTGTGTGTGTGTGTGTTGTCGGTGTGTGTGTGTTTATGTGTTGTCGGTGTGTGTGTGTGTGTTGTCGGTGTGTGTGTGTGTGTTGTCGGTGTGTGTGTGTGTGTTGTTGGTGTGTGTGTGTGTTGTGTGTGTGTGTGTTGTCGGTGTGTGTGTGTGTGTGTTGTCGGTGTGTGTGTGTCTTGTCGGTGTGTGTGTGTTGTCGTTGTGTGTGTGTGTTGTGTGTGTGTGTGTGTTGTCGGTGTGTGTGTGTGTGTGTTGTCGGTGTGTGTGTGTCTTGTTGGTGTGTGTGTGTTGTCGTTGTGTGTGTGTGTGTGTGGTAGGTGTGTGTGTGTGTTGGCGGTGTGTGTGTGTGTGTGTTGTCGGTGTGTGTGTGTGTTGTCATTGTGTGTGTGTGTGTGTTGTCGGTGTGTGTGTGTGTGTCTTGTCAGTGTGTGTGTGTGTGTGTGTTGTCGGTGTGTGTGTGTTTATGTGTTGTCGGTGTGTGTGTGTGTGTTGTCGGTGTGTGTGTGTGTGTTGTCGGTGTGTGTGTGTGTGTGTGTTGTTGGTGTGTGTGTGTGTTGTGTGTGTGTGTGTTGTCGGTGTGTGTGTGTGTGTGTTGTCGGTGTGTGTGTGTCTTGTCGGTGAGTGTGTGTTGTCGTTGTGTGTGTGTGTTGTGTGTGTGTGTGTGTTGTCGGTGTGTGTGTGTGTGTGTTGTCGGTGTGTGTGTGTCTTGTTGGTGTGTGTGTGTTGTCGTTGTGTGTGTGAGGTAGGTGTGTGTGTGTGTTGTCGGTGTGTGTGTGTGTGTGTTGTCGGTGTGTGTGTGTTGTCATTGTGTGTGTGTGTGTGTTGTCGGTGTGTGTGTGTGTGTCTTGTCAGTGTGTGTGTGTGTGTGTGTTGTCGGTGTGTGTGTGTTTATGTGTTGTCGGTGTGTGTGTGTGTGTTGTCGGTGTGTGTGTGTGTTGTCGGTGTGTGTGTGTGTGTGTGTGTTGTTGGTGTGTGTGTGTGTTGTGTGTGTGTGTGTGTTGTCGGTGTGTGTGTGTGTGTGTTGTCGGTGTGTGTGTGTCTTGTCGGTGTGTGTGTGTTGTCGTTGTGTGTGTGTGTTGTGTGTGTGTGTGTGTTGTCGGTGTGTGTGTGTGTGTGTTGTCGGTGTGTGTGTGTCTTGTTGGTGTGTGTGTGTTGTCGTTGTGTGTGTGTGTGTGTGGTAGGTGTGTGTGTGTGTTGTCGGTGTGTGTGTGTGTGTGTTGTCGGTGTGTGTGTGTGTTGTCATTGTGTGTGTGTGTGTGTTGTCGGTGTGTGTGTGTGTGTTGTTGGTGTGTGTGTGTGTGTGTGTTGTCGGTGTGTGTGTGTGTTGTCGTTGTGTGTTTGTGTGTTGTCGGTGTGTGTGTGTGTGTTGTCGGTGTGTGTGTGTGTGTTGTCGGTGTGTGTGTGTGTGTGTGTGTGTGTGTGTTGTCGGTGTGTGTGTGAGTGTGTGTTGTCGGTGTGTGTGTGTGTGTGTTGTCGGTGTGTGTGTGTGTGTTGTGTGTGTGTGTGTTGTCGGTGTGTGTGTGTGTGTTGTCGGTGTGTGTGTGTGTGTGTTGTCGGTGTGTGTGTGTGTGTTGTCTGTGTGTGTGTGTTGTCGGTGTGTGTGTGTGTGTGTTGTCGGTGTGTGTGTGTGTGTGTTGTCGGTGTGTGTGTGTGTGTGTGTTGTCGGTGTGTGTGTGTGTTGTGTGTGTGTGTGTTGTCGGTGTGTGTGTGTGTGTGTTGTTGGTGTGTGTGTGTGTGTGTGTTGTCGGTGTGTGTGTGTGTGTGTGTTGTCGGTGTGTGTGTGTGTTGTCGGTGTGTGTGTGTGTGTGTGTGTGTGTTGTCGGTGTGTGTGTGTGTGTGTGTGTGTTGTCGGTGTGTGTGTGTGTTGTCGGTGTGTGTGTGTGTGTTGTCGGTGTGTGTGTGTGTGTGTTGTCGGTGTGTGTGTGTGTGTGTGTTGTCGGTGTGTGTGTGTTGTCGGTGCGTGTGTGTGTGTGTGTTGTCGGTGTGTGTGTGTGTTGTCGGTGTGTGTGTGTGTGTTGTCGGTGTGTGTGTGTGTGTGTGTGTTGTCGGTGTGTGTGTGTGTGTGTCTTGTTGGTGTGTGTGTGTTGTCGTTGTGTGTGTGTGTGTGTTGTCGGTGTGTGTGTGTGTGTTGTCGGTGTGTGTGTGTGTGTTGTCGGTGTGTGTGTGTGTGTGTTGTCGGTGTGTGTGTGTGTGTGTGTTGTCGGTGTGTGTGTGTGTGTTGTTGGTGTGTGTGTGTGTGTGTGTGTGTTGTCGGTGTGTGTGTGTGTGTTGTCGGTGTGTGTGTGTGTGTTGTCGGTGTGTGTGTGTGTTGTCGGTGTGTGTGTGTGTGTGTGTTGTTGGTGTGTGTATGTTTTGTCGGTGTGTGTGTGTGTGTTGTCGGTGTGTGTGTGTGTGTTGTCAGTGTGTGTGTGTGTGTTGTCGGTGTGTGTGTGTGTGTGTGTTGTCGGTGTGTGTGTGTCTGTGTTGTCGGTGTGTGTGTGTGTGTGTGTTGTCGGTGTGTGTGAGTGTGTTGCTGGTGTGTGTGTGTGTGTGTGTGTTGTCGGTGTGTGTGTGTGTGTTGTCGGTGTGTGTGTGTGTGTTGTCGGTGTGTGTGTGTGTGTGTTGTCGGTGTGTGTGTGTGTGTTGTCAGTGTGTGTGTGTGTGTGTTGTCGGTGTGTGTGTGTGTGTGTTGTCGGTGTGTGTGTGTGTGTGTTGTCGGTGTGTGTGTGTGTGTGTGTGTGTGTGTGTTGTCGGTGTGTGTGTGTGTGTTGTCGGTGTGTGTGTGTGTGTGTTGTCAGTGTGTGTGTGTGTGTTGTCAGTGTGTGTGTGTGTGTGTGTTGTCGGTGTGTGTGTGTGTGTGTGTTGTCGGTGTGTGTGTGTTGTCGGTGTGTGTGTGTGTGTGTGTGTGTTGTCGGTTTGTGTGTGTTGTCGGTGTGTGTGTGTGTGTCTTGTCAGTGTGTGTGTGTGTGTGTGTTGTCGGTGTGTGTGTGTTTATGTGTTGTCGGTGTGTGTGTGTGTGTTGTCGGTGTGTGTGTGTGTTGTCGGTGTGTGTGTGTGTGTGTGTGTTGTTGGTGTGTGTGTGTGTTGTGTGTGTGTGTGTTGTCGGTGTGTGTGTGTGTGTGTGTTGTCGGTGTGTGTGTGTCTTGTCGGTGTGTGTGTGTTGTCGTTGTGTGTGTGTGTTGTGTGTGTGTGTGTGTTGTCGGTGTGTGTGTGTGTGTGTTGTCGGTGTGTGTGTGTCTTGTTGGTGTGTGTGTGTTGTCGTTGTGTGTGTGTGTGTGTGGTAGGTGTGTGTGTGTGTTGTCGGTGTGTGTGTGTGTGTGTTGTCGGTGTGTGTGTGTGTTGTCATTGTGTGTGTGTGTGTGTTGTCGGTGTGTGTGTGTGTGTTGTTGGTGTGTGTGTGTGTGTGTGTTGTCGGTGTGTGTGTGTGTTGTCGTTGTGTGTTTGTGTGTTGTCCGTGTGTGTGTGTGTGTTGTCGGTGTGTGTGTGTGTGTTGTCGGTGTGTGTGTGTGTGTGTGTGTGTGTGTGTTGTCGGTGTGTGTGTGAGTGTGTGTTGTCGGTGTGTGTGTGTGTGTGTTGTCGGTGTGTGTGTGTGTGTTGTGTGTGTGTGTGTTGTCGGTGTGTGTGTGTGTGTGTGTTGTCGGTGTGTGTGTGTGTGTGTTGTCGGTGTGTGTGTGTGTTGTCGGTGTGTGTGTGTGTGTTGTCGGTGTGTGTGTGTGTGTGTTGTCGGTGTGTGTGTGTGTGTGTTGTCGGTGTGTGTGTGTGTGTGTTGTCGGTGTGTGTGTGTGTTGTGTGTGTGTGTGTTGTCGGTGTGTGTGTGTGTGTGTTGTTGGTTTGTGTGTGTGTGTGTGTTGTCGGTGTGTGTGTGTGTGTGTGTTGTCGGTGTGTGTGTGTGTTGTCGGTGTGTGTGTGTGTGTGTGTGTTGTCGGTGTGTGTGTGTGTGTGTGTGTGTTGTCGGTGTGTGTGTGTGTTGTCGGTGTGTGTGTGTGTGTTGTCGGTGTGTGTGTGTGTGTGTTGTCGGTGTGTGTGTGTGTGTGTTGTCGGTGTGTGTGTGTTGTCGGTGCGTGTGTGTGTGTGTGTTGTCGGTGTGTGTGTGTGTTGTCGGTGTGTGTGTGTGTGTTGTCGGTGTGTGTGTGTGTGTGTGTGTTGTCGGTGTGTGTGTGTGTGTGTCTTGTCGGTGTGTGTGTGTTGTCGTTGTGTGTGTGTGTGTGTTGTCGGTGTGTGTGTGTGTGTTGTCGGTGTGTGTGTGTGTGTTGTCGGTGTGTGTGTGTGTTGTCGGTGTGTGTGTGTGTGTGTGTTGTCGGTGTGTGTGTGTGTGTTGTTGGTGTGTGTGTGTGTGTGTGTGTGTTGTCGGTGTGTGTGTGTGTGTTGTCGGTGTGTGTGTGTGTGTTGTCGGTGTGTGTGTGTGTTGTCGGTGTGTGTGTGTGTGTGTGTTGTTGGTGTGTGTATGTTTTGTCGGTGTGTGTGTGTGTGTTGTCGGTGTGTGTGTGTGTGTTGTCAGTGTGTGTGTGTGTGTTGTCGGTGTGTGTGTGTGTGTGTGTGTTGTCGGTGTGTGTGTGTCTGTGTTGTCGGTGTGTGTGTGTGTGTGTGTGTGTTGTCGGTGTGTGTGAGTGTGTTGCTGGTGTGTGTGTGTGTGTGTGTGTTGTCGGTGTGTGTGTGTGTGTTGTCGGTGTGTGTGTGTGTGTTGTCGGTGTGTGTGTGTGTGTGTTGTCGGTGTGTGTGTGTGTGTGTTGTCAGTGTGTGTGTGTGTGTGTTGTCGGTGTGTGTGTGTGTGTGTTGTCAGTGTGTGTGTGTGTGTGTTGTCGGTGTGTGTGTGTGTGTGTGTGTGTGTGTGTGTGTGTTGTCGGTGTGTGTGTGTGTGTTGTCGGTGTGTGTGTGTGTGTGTTGTCAGTGTGTGTGTGTGTGTTGTCAGTGTGTGTGTGTGTGTGTGTGTTGTCGGTGTGTGTGTGTGTGTGTGTTGTCGGTGTGTGTGTGTTGTCGGTGTGTGTGTGTGTGTGTGTGTGTGTGTTGTCGGTTTGTGTGTGTTGTCGGTGTGTGTGTGTGTGTGTTGTCGGTGTGTGTGTGTGTGTCTTGTCAGTGTGTGTGTGTGTGTGTGTTGTCGGTGTGTGTGTGTTTATGTGTTGTCGGTGTGTGTGTGTGTGTTGTCGGTGTGTGTGTGTGTGTGTTGTCGGTGTGTGTGTGTGTGTGTGTTGTTGGTGTGTGTGTGTGTTGTGTGTGTGTGTGTTGTCGGTGTGTGTGTGTGTGTGTTGTCGGTGTGTGTGTGTCTTGTCGGTGTGTGTGTGTTGTCGTTGTGTGTGTGTGTTGTGTGTTTGTGTGTGTTGTCGGTGTGTGTGTGTGTGTGTTGTCGGTGTGTGTGTGTCTTGTTGGTGTGTGTGTGTTGTCGTTGTGTGTGTGTGTGTGTGGTAGGTGTGTGTGTGTGTTGTCGGTGTGTGTGTGTGTGTGTTGTCGGTGTGTGTGTGTGTTGTCATTGTGTGTGTGTGTGTGTTGTCGGTGTGTGTGTGTGTGTTGTCGGTGTGTGTGTGTGTGTTGTCGGTGTGTGTGTGTGTGTGTGTGTGTGTGTGTGTGTTGTCGGTGTGTGTGTGAGTGTGTGTTGTCGGTGTGTGTGTGTGTGTATTGTCGGTGTGTGTCTGTGTGTGTTGTCGGTGTGTGTGTGTGTGTTGTGTGTGTGTGTGTTGTCGGTGTGTGTGTGTGTGTGTGTTGTCGGTGTGTGTGTGTGTGTGTTGTCGGTGTGTGTGTGTGTGTTGTCTGTGTGTGTGTGTTGTCGGTGTGTGTGTGTGTGTGTTGTCGGTGTGTGTGTGTGTGTGTTGTCGGTGTGTGTGTGTGTGTGTGTGTTGTCGGTGTGTGTGTGTGTTGTGTGTGTGTGTGTTGTCGGTGTGTGTGTGTGTGTGTTGTTGGTGTGTGTGTGTGTGTGTGTTGTCGGTGTGTGTGTGTGTGTGTGTTGTCGGTGTGTGTGTGTGTTGTCGGTGTGTGTGTGTGTGTGTGTGTGTGTTGTCGGTGTGTGTGTGTGTGTGTGTGTGTTGTCGGTGTGTGTGTGTGTTGTCGGTGTGTGTGTGTGTGTTGTCGGTGTGTGTGTGTGTGTGTTGTCGGTGTGTGTGTGTGTGTGTGTTGTCGGTGTGTGTGTGTGTGTGTTGTTGGTGTGTGTGTGTGTGTGTGTGTGTTGTCGGTGTGTGTGTGTGTGTTGTCGGTGTGTGTGTGTGTGTTGTCGGTGTGTGTGTGTGTTGTCGGTGTGTGTGTGTGTGTGTGTTGTCGGTGTGTGTATGTGTTGTCGGTGTGTGTGTGTGTGTTGTCGGTGTGTGTGTGTGTTGTCAGTGTGTGTGTGTGTGTTGTCGGTGTGTGTGTGTGTGTGTGTTGTCGGTGTGTGTGTGTCTGTGTTGTCGGTGTGTGTGTGTGTGTGTGTTGTCGGTGTGTGTGAGTGTGTTGCTGGTGTGTGTGTGTGTGTGTGTTGTCGGTGTGTGTGTGTGTGTTGTCGGTGTGTGTGTGTGTGTTGTCGGTGTGTGTGTGTGTGTGTTGTCGGTGTGTGTGTGTGTGTGTTGTCAGTGTGTGTGTGTGTGTGTGTTGTCGGTGTGTGTGTGTGTGTGTTGTCGGTGTGTGTGTGTGTGTGTTGTCGGTGTGTGTGTGTGTGTGTGTGTGTGTGTGTTGTCGGTGTGTGTGTGTGTGTTGTCGGTGTGTGTGTGTGTGTGTTGTCAGTGTGTGTGTGTGTGTTGTCAGTGTGTGTGTGTGTGTGTGTTGTCGGTGTGTGTGTGTGTGTGTGTTGTCGGTGTGTGTGTGTTGTCGGTGTGTGTGTGTGTGTGTGTGTGTGTGTGTTGACGGTTTGTGTGTGTTGTCGGTGTGTGTGTGTGTGTGTGTTGTCGGTGTGTGTGTGTGTGTGTGTGTTGTCGCTGTGTGTGTGTTTATGTGTTGTCGGTGTGTGTGTGTGTGTTGTCGGTGTGTGTGTGTGTGTTGTCGGTGTGTGTGTGTGTGTGTGTTGTTGGTGTGTGTGTGTGTTGTGTGTGTGTGTGTTGTCGGTGTGTGTGTGTGTGTGTTGTCGGTGTGTGTGTGTCTTGTCGGTGTGTGTGTGTTGTCGTTGTGTGTGTGTGTTGTGTGTGTGTGTGTGTTGTCGGTGTGTGTGTGTGTGTGTTGTCGGTGTGTGTGTGTCTTGTTGGTGTGTGTGTGTTGTCGTTGTGTGTGTGTGTGTGTGGTAGGTGTGTGTGTGTGTTGTCGGTGTGTGTGTGTGTGTGTTGTCGGTGTGTGTGTGTGTTGTCATTGTGTGTGTGTGTGTGTTGTCGGTGTGTGTGTGTGTGTTGTTGGTGTGTGTGTGTGTGTGTGTTGTCGGTGTGTGTGTGTGTTGTCGTTGTGTGTGTGTGTGTGTTGTCGGTGTGTGTGTGTGTGTTGTCGGTGTGTGTGTGTGTGTTGTCGGTGTGTGTGTGTGTGTGTGTGTGTGTGTGTGTGTTGTCGGTGTGTGTGTGAGTGTGTGTTGTCGGTGTGTGTGTGTGTGTATTGTCGGTGTGTGTGTGTGTGTGTTGTCGGTGTGTGTGTGTGTGTTGTGTGTGTGTGTGTTGTCGGTGTGTGTGTGTGTGTGTGTTGTCGGTGTGTGTGTGTGTGTGTTGTCGGTGTGTGTGTGTGTGTTGTCTGTGTGTGTGTGTTGTCGGTGTGTGTCTGTGTGTGTTGTCGGTGTGTGTGTGTGTGTGTTGTCGGTGTGTGTGTGTGTGTGTGTGTTGTCGGTGTGTGTGTGTGTTGTGTGTGTGTGTGTTGTCGGTGTGTGTGTGTGTGTGTTGTTGGTGTGTGTGTGTGTGTGTGTTGTCGGTGTGTGTGTGTGTGTGTGTTGTCGGTGTGTGTGTGTGTTGTCGGTGTGTGTGTGTGTGTGTGTGTGTGTTGTCGGTGTGTGTGTGTGTGTGTGTGTGTTGTCGGTGTGTGTGTGTGTTGTCGGTGTGTGTGTGTGTGTTGTCGGTGTGTGTGTGTGTGTGTTGTCGGTGTGTGTGTGTGTGTGTATTGTCGGTGTGTGTGTGTTGTCGGTGCGTGTGTGTGTGTGTGTTGTCGGTGTGTGTGTGTGTTGTCGGTGTGTGTGTGTGTGTTGTCGGTGTGTGTGTGTGTATGTGTGTTGTCGGTGTGTGTGTGTGTGTGTGTCTTGTCGGTGTGTGTGTGTTGTCGTTGTGTGTGTGTGTGTGTTGTCGGTGTGTGTGTGTGTGTTGTCGGTGTGTGTGTGTGTGTTGTCGGTGTGTGTGTGTGTGTGTTGTCGGTGTGTGTGTGTGTGTGTGTGTTGTCGGTGTGTGTGTGTGTGTTGTTGGTGTGTGTGTGTGTGTGTGTGTGTTGTCGGTGTGTGTGTGTGTTGTCGGTGTGTGTGTGTGTGTGTTGTCGGTGTGTGTGTGTGTGTTGTCGGTGTGTGTGTGTGTGTTGTCGGTGTGTGTGTGTGTGTTGTCGGTGTGTGTGTGTGTGTGTGTTGTCGGTGTGTGTATGTGTTGTCGGTGTGTGTGTGTGTTGTCGGTGTGTGTGTGTGTGTTGTCAGTGAGTGTGTGTGTGTTGTCGGTGTGTGTGTGTGTGTGTGTTGTTGGTGTGTGTGTGTGTTGTGTGTGTGTGTGTTGTCGGTGTGTGTGTGTGTGTGTTGTCGGTGTGTGTGTGTCTTGTCGGTGTGTGTGTGTTGTCGTTGTGTGTGTGTGTGTGTGTTGTCGGTGTGTGTGTGTGTGTGTTGTCGGTGTGTGTGTGTCTTGTTGGTGTGTGTGTGTTGTCGTTGTGTGTGTGTGTGTGTGGTAGGTGTGTGTGTGTGTTGTCGGTGTGTGTGTGTGTGTGTTGTCGGTGTGTGTGTGTGTTGTCATTGTGTGTGTGTGTGTGTTGTCGGTGTGTGTGTGTGTGTTGTTGGTGTGTGTGTGTGTGTGTGTTGTCGGTGTGTGTGTGTGTTGTCGTTGTGTGTGTGTGTGTGTTGTCGGTGTGTGTGTGTGTGTTGTCGGTGTGTGTGTGTGTGTTGTCGGTGTGTGTGTGTGTGTGTGTGTGTGTGTGTGTGTGTTGTCGGTGTGTGTGTGAGTGTGTGTTGTCGGTGTGTGTGTGTGTGTATTGTCGGTGTGTGTGTGTGTGTGTTGTCGGTGTGTGTGTGTGTGTTGTGTGTGTGTGTGTTGTCGGTGTGTGTGTGTGTGTGTGTTGTCGGTGTGTGTGTGTGTGTGTTGTCGGTGTGTGTGTGTGTGTTGTCTGTGTGTGTGTGTTGTCGGTGTGTGTGTGTGTGTGTTGTCGGTGTGTGTGTGTGTGTGTTGTCGGTGTGTGTGTGTGTGTGTGTGTTGTCGGTGTGTGTGTGTGTTGTGTGTGTGTGTGTTGTCGGTGTGTGTGTGTGTGTGTTGTTGGTGTGTGTGTGTGTGTGTGTTGTCGGTGTGTGTGTGTGTGTGTGTTGTCGGTGTGTGTGTGTGTTGTCGGTGTGTGTGTGTGTGTGTGTGTTGTCGGTGTGTGTGTGTGTGTGTGTGTGTTGTCGGTGTGTGTGTGTGTTGTCGGTGTGTGTGTGTGTGTTGTCGGTGTGTGTGTGTGTGTGTTGTCGGTGTGTGTGTGTGTGTGTGTTGTCGGTGTGTGTGTGTTGTCGGTGCGTGTGTGTGTGTGTGTTGTCGGTGTGTGTGTGTGTTGTCGGTGTGTGTGTGTGTGTGTTGTCGGTGTGTGTGTGTGTATGTGTGTTTTCGGTGTGTGTGTGTGTGTGTGTCTTGTCGGTGTGTGTGTGTTGTCGTTGTGTGTGTGTGTGTGTTGTCGGTGTGTGTGTGTGTGTTGTCGGTGTGTGTGTGTGTGTGTTGTCGGTGTGTGTGTGTGTGTGTGTTGTCGGTGTGTGTGTGTGTGTTGTTGGTGTGTGTGTGTGTGTGTGTGTGTTATCGGTGTGTGTGTGTGTTGTCGGTGTGTGTGTGTGTGTGTTGTCGGTGTGTGTGTGTGTGTTGTCGGTGTGTGTGTGTGTGTTGTCGGTGTGTGTGTGTGTGTTGTCGGTGTGTGTGTGTGTGTGTGTTGTCGGTGTGTGTATGTGTTGTCGGTGTGTGTGTGTGTGTTGTCGGTGTGTGTGTGTGTGTTGTCAGTGTGTGTGTGTGTGTTGTCGGTGTGTGTGTGTGTGTGTTGTCGGTGTGTGTGTGTCTGTGTTGTCGGTGTGTGTGTGTGTGTGTTGTCGGTGTGTGTGTGTGTGTGTTGTCGGTGTGTGTGAGTGTGTTGCTGGTGTGTGTGTGTGTGTGTGTGTTGTCGGTGTGTGTGTGTGTGTTGTCGGTGTGTGTGTGTGTGTGTTGTCGGTGTGTGTGTGTGTGTGTGTGTGTGTGTGTGTCTGTGTTGTCGGTGTGTGTGTGTGTGTGTTGTCGGTGTGTGTGTGTGTGTGTGTGTGTGTGTGTGTTGTCGGTGTGTGTGTGTGTGTTGTCGGTGTGTGTGTGTGTGTGTGTTGTCAGTGTGTGTGTGTGTTGTCAGTGTGTGTGTGTGTGTGTTGTCGGTGTGTGTGTGTGTGTGTGTTGTCGGTGTGTGTGTGTTGTCGGTGTGTTTGTGTGTGTGTGTGTGTGTGTTGTCGGTTTGTGTGTGTTGTCGGTGTGTGTGTGTGTGTGTGTGTTGTCGGTGTGTGTGTGTGTGTCTTGTCAGTGTGTGTGTGTGTGTGTGTGTTGTCGGTGTGTGTGTGTTTATGTGTTGTCGGTGTGTGTGTGTGTGTTGTCGGTGTGTGTGTGTGTGTTGTCGGTGTGTGTGTGTGTGTGTGTTGTTGGTGTGTGCGTGTGTTGTGTGTGTGTGTGTTGTCGGTGTGTGTGTGTGTGTGTTGTCGGTGTGTGTGTGTCTTGTCGGTGTGTGTGTGTTGTCGTTGTGTGTGTGTGTTGTGTGTGTGTGTGTGTTGTCGGTGTGTGTGTGTGTGTGTTGTCGGTGTGTGTGTGTCTTGTCGGTGTGTGTGTGTTGTCGTTGTGTGTGTGTGTGTGTGGTAGGTGTGTGTGTGTGTTGTCGGTGTGTGTGTGTGTGTGTGTGTGTGTGTGTGTGTGTTGTCGGTGTGTGTGTGAGTGTGTGTTGTCGGTGTGTGTGTGTGTGTATTGTCGGTGTGTGTGTGTGTGTGTTGTCGGTGTGTGTGTGTGTGTGTTGTGTGTGTGTGTGTTGTCGGTGTGTGTGTGTGTGTGTGTTGTCGGTGTGTGTGTGTGTGTGTTGTCGGTGTGTGTGTGTGTGTTGTCTGTGTGTGTGTGTGTGTTGTCGGTGTGTGTGTGTGTGTGTTGTCGGTGTGTGTGTGTGTGTGTTGTCGGTGTGTGTGTGTGTGTGTTGTCGGTGTGTGTGTGTGTTGTGTGTGTGTGTGTTGTCGGTGTGTGTGTGTGTGTGTTGTTGGTGTGTGTGTGTGTGTGTGTGTTGTCGGTGTGTGTGTGTGTGTGTGTTGTCGGTGTGTGTGTGTGTTGTCGGTGTGTGTGTGTGTGTTGTCGGTGCGTGTGTGTTGTCGGTGCGTGTGTGTGTTGTCGGTGTGTGTGTGTGTTGTCGGTGTGTGTGTGTGTGTGTGTGTGTGTGTTGTCGGTGTGTGTGTGTGTGTGTTGTCGGTGTGTGTGAGTGTGTTGCTGGTGTGTGTGTGTGTGTGTGTGTTGTCGGTGTGTGTGTGTGTGTTGTCGGTGTGTGTGTGTGTGTTGTCGGTGTGTGTGTGTGTGTGTTGTCGGTGTGTGTGTGTGTGTGTTGTCAGTGTGTGTGTGTGTGTGTTGTCGGTGTGTGTGTGTCTGTGTTGTCGGTGTGTGTGTGTGTGTGTTGTCGGTGTGTGTGTGTGTGTGTGTGTGTGTTGTCGGTGTGTGTGTGTGTGTTGTCGGTGTGTGTGTGTGTGTTGTCAGTGTGTGTGTGTGTTGTCAGTGTGTGTGTGTGTGTGTTGTCGGTGTGTGTGTGTGTGTGTGTTGTCGGTTTGTGTGTGTTGTCGGTGTGTGTGTGTGTGTGTGTGTGTGTGTTGTCGGTTTGTGTGTGTTGTCGGTGTGTGTGTGTGTGTGTGTGTCGTCGGTGTGTGTGTGTGTGTCTTGTCAGTGTGTGTGTGTGTGTGTGTGTTGTCGGTGTGTGTGTGTTTATGTGTTGTCGGTGTGTGTGTGTGTGTTGTCGGTGTGTGTGTGTGTGTTGTCGGTGTGTGTGTGTGTGTGTGTTGTTGGTGTGTGCGTGTGTTGTGTGTGTGTGTGTTGTCGGTGTGTGTGTGTGTGTGTTGTCGGTGTGTGTGTGTCTTGTCGGTGTGTGTGTGTTGTCGTTGTGTGTGTGTGTTGTGTGTGTGTGTGTGTTGTCGGTGTGTGTGTGTGTGTGTTGTCGGTGTGTGTGTGTCTTGTCGGTGTGTGTGTGTTGTCGTTGTGTGTGTGTGTGTGTTGTCGGTGTGTGTGTGTGTGTGTGTTGTCGGTGTGTGTGTGTTGTCGGTGCGTGTGTGTGTGTGTGTTGTCGGTGTGTGTGTGTGTGTTGTCGGTGTGTGTGTGTGTGTGTTGTCGGTGTGTGTGTGTGTGTGTGTTGTCGGTGTGTGTGTGTTGTCGGTGCGTGTGTGTGTGTGTGTTGTCGGTGTGTGTGTGTGTATGTGTGTTTTCGGTGTGTGTGTGTGTGTGTGTCTTGTCGGTGTGTGTGTGTTGTCGTTGTGTGTGTGTGTGTGTTGTTGGTGTGTGTGTGTGTGTTGTCGGTGTGTGTGTGTGTGTGTTGTCGGTGTGTGTGTGTGTGTTGTCGGTGTGTGTGTGTGTGTTGTTGGTGTGTGTGTGTGTGTGTGTGTGTTATCGGTGTGTGTGTGTGTTGTCGGTGTGTGTGTGTGTGTGTTGTCGGTGTGTGTGTGTGTGTTGTCGGTGTGTGTGTGTGTGTTGTCGGTGTGTGTGTGTGTGTTGTCGGTGTGTGTGTGTGTGTGTGTTGTCGGTGTGTGTATGTGTTGTCGGTGTGTGTGTGTGTGTTGTCGGTGTGTGTGTGTGTGTTGTCAGTGTGTGTGTGTGTGTTGTCGGTGTGTGTGTGTGTGTGTGTGTTGTCGGTGTGTGTGTGTCTGTGTTGTCGGTGTGTGTGTGTGTGTGTGTTGTCGGTGTGTGTGTGTGTGTGTTGTCGGTGTGTGTGAGTGTGTTGCTGGTGTGTGTGTGTGTGTGTTGTCGGTGTGTGTGTGTGTGTTGTCGGTGTGTGTGTGTGTGTTGTCGGTGTGTGTGTGTGTGTGTTGTCGGTGTGTGTGTGTGTGTGTGTGTGTTGTCAGTGTGTGTGTGTGTGTGTGTTGTCGGTGTGTGTGTGTCTGTGTTGTCGGTGTGTGTGTGTGTGTGTTGTCGGTGTGTGTGTGTGTGTGTGTGTGTGTGTGTGTGTTGTCGGTGTGTGTGTGTGTGTTGTCGGTGTGTGTGTGTGTGTGTGTTGTCAGTGTGTGTGTGTGTTGTCAGTGTGTGTGTGTGTGTGTTGTCGGTGTGTGTGTGTGTGTGTGTTGTCGGTGTGTGTGTGTTGTCGGTGTGTGTGTGTGTGTGTGTGTGTGTGTTGTCGGTGTGTGTGTGTTGTCGGTGTGTGTGTGTGTGTGTGTGTTGTCGGTGTGTGT